>NW_012114810.1:2786330-2791326 GCF_000951035.1 Colobus angolensis palliatus
TGTATTATTGCACTTAGATAAGGAATCTAGAGTAATCAAATTCATTGAGACAGAAAAGAGAATGATGGCTGCTGATGGAAAGGGATAATGGAGGATTATTGTTGAATAGGTACAGAGTTTCAGCTTGGGAAGATGTAAAATTTCTGGAGATGGAAAGTGATGATTGTTACACAACAATATGTATGCACTAATGCTACTTAATTGTACACCAAAAATGATTAAAATGATAAATTTTATGTTATGTGTATCTTACTGCAATGAATAATTAAGAAATGTGGAATCAATGTTGAAAGAAAATTTGCTCATCAGTTTCAGACAAAATTGACCCCCTAAAATTAATTGACAAACATTCAAAGGTAATAAGAGTGCAGCAACATAGTCAAATATACAATCAGAATGAATAAGTTCATAACTTCCTATACAATAGAAATCACCAATTCAAAAACATGATAGAAAAATTCTATTTGTATTAACAACAAAAATAAATCCCCGAATAAACCTAATGAAAAAGTGAAATACCTTTACAGGAAAAAAAAACTTACGAAAGGATATAAAAGAAAATCTGAATAAATTGTGAAATACAGCATGTTAAGATGAGCAGTTGTCTGAGCCAGTTTGGAAAATACTATGGGGGTCTTTTTAAAAAAATGGAATTACAATATGATCCATCAACTTCACTTCTGGGTGCATAGCCAAAGGAATTAAAATTGGTGTTGAAGAGATATCTGCATTCCCACTTAGACATACTACTTAAAAAATGTACACTAAAAGTTAGGTGTTTTCTGTGTGTACATACATGTCTATAAAAATATCTTTAAGTTGTCTGGAAGGAATCAAACCCTATTCCTCAGTGATTATTCCTGGGTAGGGAAAATAAGTTATTGGATTTGGGATGAAGGTCAGAGGAGGCTGTAGCATATATCTACAAATATTCTAATTTTTCAAAGGAAGAAGGTATTTCTGTATCATTTCATAATTAAAATCAATTTTTAAAACGTTTTTAATTTGCCATATGTTTTTGTTGAAAGAATGCATGGCATGAACTAATGATGATGTGGTCAGTAATTTTTATGCATATAATTAATAGGAGAACAGTTTTGATGTCAATTTTATTCATTTACAGTAATATGTTGGCTTATTTTACTAGCAGGCTTCCACGTCCGTTTGTTTGTATTTAGAGACTGCTTCTCTGTTGCCCAAGCTGGCATGCAGTGGCACAGTCATAGCTCTCTGCAGCCTTCAACTTCTGGGCTCCAGTGATTCTCCCACCTCAGCCTCCCAAGTAGCTGGGACAACAGGTGCAGTCCACCAAACCCATCTAATTTTTTGATTTTTTTTTTTTAATGAAGTGAGATAGGTTCTCACTTCATTGCCCAGACTGGTCTCAAACTCCTGCCCTCAAGCAATCTTGCTGCCATGGCCTCCGAGCCGCCATACCTGGTGCATGTTTATGTAATGTATCTATATTAAAAAAATAAGAAAAAACATTGATAACACTTAAAAAGATGGGCTATCATATTAAGTCCTCCTTTAACTTCAGCTACACCTACACTAACCCATTTCCCTTTGGTTCTATTTCCAAAAGACAACATGAGATGGTAGGAAAAGCCCTAGACTGGGATATGGTATGCAGTGTTTTTCTGATTAAACAGTTGACATCTATTGGTTGTGTGACATTGGAATTCACTTTTTTTTCAAATGAAATATAATGGGAATATCATGGGTTTCCTAACCTGGCAATATCTGTGAGTGTACTTTAAAGAGTCTGTGAAGTCCCCGAAATTATAAGGAAACGTTTGTAAGTGGGTCTCCGCATTGTTTTTTTTTTGAGGGGAAGGGCATTTGGGAGAGAGATGCTCAAATAGTTCTGAAACAAGCAAACAACAAAAGGTTAAGAGCCATTGACCTAGATGATCTTCAGTGACTTTTCAGCTGTGAAATTCTGTTAAAAGTAATCCTTGAGGCTTGAGGCTCTTCTTTCGCCCTGTCCTGTTTCTCTTTCCATTTATCAAACTCCTAAACACAAAACCAAAAACAGTTATCAAGTTTCATCAACTATAAAATATATATTTGATTACCAAAGTTAATATGATTATTAAATGGAATAATTCATGTAAAGCCCTTTACCACTGTCTGGCACATAGTAAACAAACAACAGATAATTTTTTTAAAAAAGAACTGTAGTGGAATTTTTTGATGTTACAACAGCAAGTTTAAATCCCTAAGCTAGTAGGCTAGGCCTGTGATTTTTTTAGCTCATCGGAGGAAGGTGATAAACTTTGAAACAGTCAATGTTTAAGACTGGAAAATTCTTTGAGTTCTGAGAAAACCAGTAGAAACTCAATTAATTGAGAGTTTTAGCTTTGTCCAAAACCTGGAAAATGATAGGCATTCAATCAATGTTAGTTTCTTCCAAAATTTGGCCTCATATTCCTCACTTTTTATCTTTTTTCTCACCTAGAGGGTCCAAGGCCTAGAATGCTTATTAAAGACCTTGCAAAAAATAATAGAGTTACGCTTTTTAAAGTTCTTGCTAGAATTTTCTATAGCCGTGGTTCTCAATATGTAGTCTTGGGGTACATGTGAAGTCAAAACTACTTTCATTATAATACTAAGATGTTATTTGTCTTTTTAATTTTCAGTCTCTCACAAGTATCCAGTAGAGTTTTCTAGATGTGTGATGTCACAATAGCTTGAAAGCAGAACTTGGTACTATAATCTAGTTGTCTTCTATTAAGCTAGATATCAGTGAGATTTTCAAAAGTGCAAAACAATGTCACTCTTCTCATTAATTGTTTTCTAAAAATAATTATTTTAATAAAAATATGGTATGTTAATATGTAATGGACTTGTTAAATGAATAAATATTATAAAAATTTCTCAGTTTTAGTTTCTAATGTGGAAAATATTGATAGATATAATCCCCATAAACAAAAGCTCTTCATGTTTCTCAGTACTTTTTAAGAGCAAAAAGGGGACTTGAGGCAGAAATCCTCAAGAATCACTTCTGCTGATTCTACTGAGAATTACTTCTCTGTAGAAATAATTGTTCATTAAATGGATAAAAAATATGGAGAAACCTATGGTTTACCTTCATCCTGGGCATAGTCATCATGCTCAATTTCTTGTTTTTGTGAATAACTTTTAACTTTTTTCTCTAAGTGAAATGGACTTTTTTGCAATCACATTTTTTAGCTAGAAGGCTGACAAGATCCAAATTCATAATAGAAAACTGATTCTATACGCCAGAAATGCTGACCAAAGCTTGGAGATATGCCACACAAAATAATTCCATTTGGGAGTTTTTCATAAAAATGATTGGATCTCCACCCAAGTTAGATTTTCTTTTTCTGTACTCTCTGATCATGTTAACACTTTGCCTCCTTCCAGCAGAATAACTTAAGCTTAAGTCTCGCTCTATTGTATGACTTTGATGACACATTTCTTCTTGATATGACCTCTCTTTGTTTGCCTGAGTGACCTTGCTTTCCCAGTTCCCTGGAGCAGGAATTATTCTTCGTCTATCTGGATCATGTTCTTTTGCTCCAAAGTCTCTCTGTCTATACTCTGTGTGAGTGTAAACATATGAGTTGGTTTATATTTTATTTTAGTGACTTTTTAAATTTGAAAGAATGAATGCTCCTTAATTATATAATAGTCTAAGAATATAGAAAATTGTAATAGAAGATAGCAACAAATCATCACGAATTCCATCATATAGAAATAATCAATGTTAACTTCTGGAAAACATTATTTCAGATTTCTTTGTATGCAGCTGGATGGAAAGTTAGACAAAATTTATTTAACACAATGGAATCAATCATACCATTTATGCAATTTTAAATAAAAAGTTAACAATTTTCCATAGTATCTTAATTTTTATTCATATTTAACATGCTATAAAATATTCCAAAGAAACTTATCTTTATTTTCATTTTACTATCTTCCCATGCCTATTACTCCAACATCATTTCTTGCTATGCTTCCACATACAACCTATGTCTTAGCTATGCTGGATTATTTTCAGATTCCCTGAACTCACTATGGTCTTTCTTACTTTAAGACTTTATGTACACTTAACAAATGCCTGGAGTAGTTAGTCTCCTCAGATGAACCTGAATAACTCCTGACCATCTCTGGAGACCTACTGCAAATTCTCCTCTTTCCTTAAGATTTCTCTGAATCCTTCCTTCACTTTTAATCAGGGTTAGTTGATCACTTTACTGAAAATGGAGGATCATCCTCTGGTTCCAAATTATTTAGATGTGTTTCTGGCTTTACCAACTTTTTCTAGAATTAAAGCTTTAATTATTGGCAGATTGTCAGTTCTTAAGTAGAACATAGAAATGAAGGGGGAGAGAGGCAGTTTTGCATACTGATCATACTGTGGCAAATGCTGTAATTGACATTATCAATAATATTTTCTTGATTATGTCTTATTTGATCATGTCTATTATAGCACTTGCCACATTATTCATATCGGTTGTTTTCTCATGTGTTAGTCTCCTTGATGAACATATAAAGAAAGGAACAGGGACAATGTCTTTCTTATATTTCTAATTTCAGTATCAAGCACATTATCTGTCATTTAAGTTGTTATTAACTTCCCTCCAATGAATAGATGAGTGAACGAGTGACCCTGATGTTGCATTGACAACACCCATATTATCTGGATCATCTGGATTCTGTCATTAAAATAATCATAGAGAGATTGCTAATCAGCCCAGCCCACATTCTTGGATTATATGTTGCAGGAGAGCTGTAGAAATATGAACGTTTGGTCACACATAGGTGGAGCTCAACCATCTATTCTTTCAGGCCTGACAAAACTAGTCAGGAAAGATATTAGGAAGAATGGGGCAATTATTGTAAAGAAAAGAGCACTAGGAACTAGCAGCAGGAACTAGTAATGTTGCTGGAAAATGAGCCTATTGAGTGTTCCCCTGATCTGCAAATATTCACATCTAGAGCCTATGTGGTACACTTTGGGAGACGA
>NW_012114810.1:2791376-2799500 GCF_000951035.1 Colobus angolensis palliatus
TAACTTTTAACTTTTTTCTCTAAGTGAAATGGACTTTTTTGCAATCACATTTTTTAGCTAGAAGGCTGACAAGATCCAAATTCATAATAGAAAACTGATTCTATACGCCAGAAATGCTGACCAAAGCTTGGAGATATGCCACACAAAATAATTCCATTTGGGAGTTTTTCATAAAAATGATTGGATCTCCACCCAAGTTAGATTTTCTTTTTCTGTACTCTCTGATCATGTTAACACTTTGCCTCCTTCCAGCAGAATAACTTAAGCTTAAGTCTCGCTCTATTGTATGACTTTGATGACACATTTCTTCTTGATATGACCTCTCTTTGTTTGCCTGAGTGACCTTGCTTTCCCAGTTCCCTGGAGCAGGAATTATTCTTCGTCTATCTGGATCATGTTCTTTTGCTCCAAAGTCTCTCTGTCTATACTCTGTGTGAGTGTAAACATATGAGTTGGTTTATATTTTATTTTAGTGACTTTTTAAATTTGAAAGAATGAATGCTCCTTAATTATATAATAGTCTAAGAATATAGAAAATTGTAATAGAAGATAGCAACAAATCATCACGAATTCCATCATATAGAAATAATCAATGTTAACTTCTGGAAAACATTATTTCAGATTTCTTTGTATGCAGCTGGATGGAAAGTTAGACAAAATTTATTTAACACAATGGAATCAATCATACCATTTATGCAATTTTAAATAAAAAGTTAACAATTTTCCATAGTATCTTAATTTTTATTCATATTTAACATGCTATAAAATATTCCAAAGAAACTTATCTTTATTTTCATTTTACTATCTTCCCATGCCTATTACTCCAACATCATTTCTTGCTATGCTTCCACATACAACCTATGTCTTAGCTATGCTGGATTATTTTCAGATTCCCTGAACTCACTATGGTCTTTCTTACTTTAAGACTTTATGTACACTTAACAAATGCCTGGAGTAGTTAGTCTCCTCAGATGAACCTGAATAACTCCTGACCATCTCTGGAGACCTACTGCAAATTCTCCTCTTTCCTTAAGATTTCTCTGAATCCTTCCTTCACTTTTAATCAGGGTTAGTTGATCACTTTACTGAAAATGGAGGATCATCCTCTGGTTCCAAATTATTTAGATGTGTTTCTGGCTTTACCAACTTTTTCTAGAATTAAAGCTTTAATTATTGGCAGATTGTCAGTTCTTAAGTAGAACATAGAAATGAAGGGGGAGAGAGGCAGTTTTGCATACTGATCATACTGTGGCAAATGCTGTAATTGACATTATCAATAATATTTTCTTGATTATGTCTTATTTGATCATGTCTATTATAGCACTTGCCACATTATTCATATCGGTTGTTTTCTCATGTGTTAGTCTCCTTGATGAACATATAAAGAAAGGAACAGGGACAATGTCTTTCTTATATTTCTAATTTCAGTATCAAGCACATTATCTGTCATTTAAGTTGTTATTAACTTCCCTCCAATGAATAGATGAGTGAACGAGTGACCCTGATGTTGCATTGACAACACCCATATTATCTGGATCATCTGGATTCTGTCATTAAAATAATCATAGAGAGATTGCTAATCAGCCCAGCCCACATTCTTGGATTATATGTTGCAGGAGAGCTGTAGAAATATGAACGTTTGGTCACACATAGGTGGAGCTCAACCATCTATTCTTTCAGGCCTGACAAAACTAGTCAGGAAAGATATTAGGAAGAATGGGGCAATTATTGTAAAGAAAAGAGCACTAGGAACTAGCAGCAGGAACTAGTAATGTTGCTGGAAAATGAGCCTATTGAGTGTTCCCCTGATCTGCAAATATTCACATCTAGAGCCTATGTGGTACACTTTGGGAGACGATATCACCCTTGTCCAGCCTCTGAAATTGCACCAAATGGAAACAATTGCAGGCTTTAATACATTTTTTTAATGCTATTTGAAAAAAATTAGTTTGGATGAGATACGATTTTATTTGTTTACTGGTTGATTGGTTTTTAAGGCATTCAGCTAGCCTAGCAAGGCAACAAACAACATCAGAGCTGACAAAATGTCATCTTGAGAATTTAAGGAAGAAGCAGAGGGTTGAACTACTGTCCTATTAAAACTTTCTTGATGAAAGATAAAGAATGATACTACTGAGTGAGGTATGGAGAACATTTTAACATTTAAAAATTTTAAAAATATATTTAAAATCTATTATCTATCTATTAGTTTATCTGCCATCTGTCTATCTCTATCACGTATCATTGATCTACCTACCTAGTCTATTGGTTCTAAAAGAGGAATCATAAAGTGATTTTTAGAGGAAAGAAAGTGAGGGAAAGCAACATTTGATATGTATTCTCTGAGTGTTAGGATTTTTTTTTTAACCTCCATGACTCTCAATTTGTCAGTAAGGTATAATTAATTTTTTACTCGCAAGGTTATTTTAGAGCAAGTGTCTGAAACAGAATGAATGGGCATTCAGTAAATTTTAATTTTCTTCCTTTAGTCCAGAGTGGAATAAATAACACAAATATTGAATATTTTGTATCAAGTTTTAGAAAACAACAACCAGTAGATGGAAACAGGTTTTTCTGTTTGTTTGTTGTTGTTGTTGTTGTTGTTTAATCAGCCTCAGAGGAATCTTAAAGTAATGACTTTAAGCTAGGGATAATCTGTCTGTACTTGTACATAAGTTCTTGAGCTCCTTAGATCTTGTTCTTGTAGCCAAAACAGATCATCCTATTTGTGAATTTCAGGGTCTTTCTATATTTCCTCTTCTCTAATACCCTCGGTATGCGAAAATGCCTCTCCCACCCTTCATTTCTATGTTCTAATTAAGAACGGATAACTTGCCAATTCTTAAAACTTTAATTCTAGAGAAAGTGGTAAAGCCAGAAACACATCTAAGTGATTTGGAACCAGAGGGTGTTCCTCCATTTCATCCTTTTCCTAATTACTGCACTTTATTTGTAGAGAGTAGGAGGATATAAGATTTTTATTAATGTACACTGTGGGGAAATGAAAAAATAATATGAGACAACTTAACATATCTAAATAATCTTTAGAAAATGAACACATTTTTCCTTGCAAATTTCATATTTCTTTGGGTTGGATGACTTTATAATGCAAAAAATACACTTGTGAACTTCTACTGGTAATTCTATGCACTTCTAAGGAGAGCTTCACTCACTTACTTACCATGTTTTGCAAAGATTCAGTAACATGTTGCTTAAAACCAGTTTCAAAATCTGAGTTAGTGGCCTTTTAATTGTGTCAAATCATTATTAGAGAGGAAGCTTCCCTCTGTTTGCTGGCTTGATTAATTTCCAACCAAATCCAGAATTGCCTCAATCTTTACTTTTTAAAAATTTTCTACTCTCTTGCTCCTTTCTCTGCAGCTGACGTACTCACCTTTGATTGTGTTAGAGTGCTCCACAAAGGCTGCACTCAGCATGTAGTATTAGAAAGTCTTCTCTGGTTATCAAGGACTCTTTGAACACAGGGACTGTGTATTACACTGTAACAGAACAGCCAGTGCATGCAGTGTGTCTGGTACAAACTGACCTTCAATTTCCCTCATTCAAAGGTCATCTTTATCTAGAAAGTTTGCAAGAAGAGGGATTTTATCTTTCGTTCCTCCCATTTTGGCCACCCAGAGTTCCTCTTCAGTGCCATGTACTCTTCATGACAGTGTCAGCCATGGTTTGACATCACTGGGTATTTCTTGGCACAGAAATGCTTTACCTATAGATTGCTAGCACACAGATGGTAGTAGAGGGGAAATCTCTAACTGTGTGTACCTATGACACTTCTTTCTTTCTAGCATCTAAGAAATTCAACTTTTCACAGAGGTTCACATGGGGGCGCCCCAGTTTTTAACTTTTTCTTTGTAGACCATACTTGATGTTTCATTTTTATCTTTCCTTTTATCTTAGAAAGGAGATGTGTAACTCTCTTTGAGTTATTTAATACTTCTGGTGTAATTCATAAGGAACAATTGCCCCCTGTTTGATTAAAACATGTTATTGAGAGTTTTAGCAATGTGGAATATATTATATTTAAATTTCAAATGAGTGTGGTCAAGGGATTATGGGGGTCATTTATGTACATAACCTATATATTTATATATACACACATACATATTTACACACACATACAATAAAGGTACATTAACGTTTATTCAAGATACCAGTGAAACTTTAGACATTTTTAAATGTATTCTTAGAGAATAAAGGCTTTCTTTCTTGTAAACGCTTTGGACAGTGATTAGATCGAGGGAAAAATTAGATGTTGAGTTTTACTTTCTTTGGACTCATTATTAGTATCTGAGTGCTTCACTGCCATCTAGCGGTGAGATTTGGAATTACAGATGTGTGGAATGAGTGCAGACACCCTGACACAGTAGCGCGAGCTTTGGCTTGAGAATCAGAAACCTATACCGTGGTCATAGCAGCACTTCTAATTAGCAAGTTAATCTCTTCTGTTGTAAATAAAGTAAATCCATAGACTTACTTTACTGTCATCTAGCTGTGCAGAGGTAGAATAAAAATCTATGGATTTCTCTTTATAAGGTATAGAGATTAAATATTAAATTTAAATTTCTAATTGTTCTTTGATTATTAGTATTTATTCAGTGAATAAATGGTGATTGATAGATTGGTATGAATTGGTTACTATTTAGGGTTAACTTCTATATACACAGTAATTTTGCTGAGTATCATTAATAGTATAACTGTAGCTTTTTCACTAGTAAACTAACAGACTAGTATTTTGTTGATTACATAGCATGGTTTAAAGTTCAGAAAGTACAAGTTCTTCTTAATATTAAAATTTAAAACCCAGATTAAATAGATATATTCTGAGTCTAATCAGAAGAATGAGCCTGTTTTTGTTGTTGTTGTTGTTGTTGTTTTTTCAAATAACTTCTGCTTCCAATAGGGACTTGTGATTTTGAACACTCACTGATGAATTTCAGTTTAGTTTGAATTCCAAAAGTGAAGTTGGAGGAAAAGTAGCTTGATTTTTGAGTGAAAAGAGGATAAATTTGGATAGCACCAAATTTAATGGAGAGAATTATCACTCTTTTAATTAAGTATGGTGTGCTTGGCTTTTTTATTTTTACTTGCAAATTAAGGAAGTAATCGTTAAAGTTCTTACTAGTTCTGACATTCTGGACATTTTATTTGGGTTTTATAGTAGTAAACTTTCTACTGAGGATAGTATATTTTGTTCATAATTCTTCTACTAATCATTACTTCCCTCACTGTTCATAATAAATTCATGTATTTTCTCCTTTTAGGCAGGAATAATGTATTTTTAATTGTTTTTCTTCTACTGGAAACTTCAGGACCCAATTAGCTTCTATTGAGAGTGATTCTTCCATTAATATCTTTGACAGAGAAAATCCATGGTGTATAACTCTTATTTCCAGAGCTTGGGTTGTCTTAGAAGGTAGCTACTTGGGATTATGTTTGATAACAATTGCTGTGATGATCATGATTAACTACAACACCTGAGGTCAACTCATCAGTATAAAGCCTTTCTGTAAATGCTTTGCAGAAGCATTGGGCAGCGATTAGATTGAGGAAAATATCAGATACGGTTGAGTTTTGTCTTCTTTGGAGTCCTTATTATTAGTACCTGAGTGCTTCACTGCCATCTAATTGTGTGGAGGTAGAAGGAAACTGCATCTGATCCCATGGCAGGAAACTATGTTTGTGTTTGTGGAGATGAAAGAGAAGAGAAACTATAACTTGATGAAATGTTTATTGCTAATTTTTATGAAGTACAGTTTTCTGGATCCTATATGCAGAAGGCCATGACAATAAACTTAAACATAGTTGTACAGAGTTCTAGTAGTGACACAAAAAGATGCAAATATTCTGAATATTCATGTGGGAAACTACTACGCATTCTTTGTTCAGGATGGGATGTGTTATAATGTTTCTAGAGACATTTTGGCTCCTAAACCATGTCATTTAGCTCCTTGGATAGGTTTGTCAATAATTAATTAAAACAAAATCTGGAAAATCCAAATTTTGAAACTCGGAAATTTTTTTAAACCCTAATTTTATTCCCAACCACACAAATCTCACTTTATTATATAGTTCTGAATATAGCCCCAAATGATGTTTATTTTTTTTTCTTCCATTCACTCTTTTCTTTCTTTCTTTTTTCTTTTGAGGTGGAGTCTTGCTCAGTCACCCAGGCTGGAGTGCAGTGGTGCGATCTCGGCAACCTCTGCCTCCTGGGTTCAAGCAATTCTCCTGCCTCAGCCTCCTGAGTAGCTAGGATTACAGGCACCCGCCACTGCACCCAGTTAATTTTTCTATTTTTAGTAGAGACAGGGTTTCACCATGTTGGCCAGGCTAGTCTTGAATTCCTGACCCCGTGATCCACCCTTCTCGGCCTCCCAAAGTGCTGGGATTACAGGCATGAGCCACCGCACCTGGCCCCATTCACTGTTTTTTAACCAAGGAGTTCAATGAATGTGGAGTCTTACAAAAACACCTGGCACCAAACAAAAGTAATATAGTACAGAACTATAGTTAAAATGAAAGAACAGACATATACCCCTACTACCAAAAGAGGAGATCATGTTAAATACCTTAATTTCATGTATGTGTCTCATTTCTTCTCTGGGTTAGTTCTTTTCTTGGGCTAGTCTGTGTTGGCTTCTTATTCAAAGTAATAACTCCTTTGTTCTTGGACATATTCATAGAGTGGGGTGTTGCTATCTACGCAGAAGGAACCAGAGCCTGTTCTTTCCTTTCTGTGGTAACCACTGGCCTCAGAGCCTCTTGTCTGTTTATTGCTCACATCCTCACTGTATATTCTGATACCTCCTGACAGACTTGATTCTGATTCTTGCCTTTGTCTCCCCCACTGCATGTGGTTGTACTGCTTGATGAATATCTATACCTATACTCTTCAATTCCTGTAGGCTGTCAAGAAAGTGACTGAAAATGTACTTTTGACTTTTGCTGTCATTTGACTGCTTATAACTGTCATTTGATTGGCCATTGCTATATACTTGTCTTTCATTGGTACTGAATCCAGATTGACCTTAGACATCTCTTGATGGCCCAGGACTTCATACCTATCTGGCAAAACCTGTGCTGGAACTTACCTGCCCATGAAAAGTTGTATCTCCCAAATGTTGCTGGCTAGATCCGTGTAAAACTATTGTACTGAACTCTAACTTCCCATGCCTAGATCCTAATTGCTCATGAGTGTCTTTCTCCTAATCTTCCAAATGCCTTTTATTATCAGTATGGGATTGCTGTTTTCTGATTGAACTAGATTTTGAATGGACATGAACTGATATGGATTGTCCATGGTCAGATCCAAAATGGTCATTTGACTGGCTATATGTACATCCCTCCCTTCTGGCTGTGTTATATCCAGGTTGAACATAGGAGTTGTTTGACTGTTTATGAGTTACTACAGAATGTCCATGACTAGATTCCTGACTTCTTCTTATAATGGGTCCAGACTGATACTGAGAATCAACTGAATGTTCATAACTTATCATTGACTGTTCATGATATAAACCGTGTCTTCCTGTTCTTTTAGTTACTTTGGATACTATCAGGTCAGAACTAGAAAATGATTGTCAATGTCTAGACAGTTGCTCATTTGTGGCGCTATCTATTGACCATGAAAGGTGAGAATTACAGATGCTTTTTCTGCGGCCACCAGAAGGCCCATACCCAGTGTGCCCATAGTCATATTCTGCAGGTCCATAACTGCCATGTTTCCAAACCTGACTTGATCCATCCCTTTGCCTTTCACTACTATGTGACTGAAAATGACTTGTTCTAGTAGATCTGGAACCTGTCTCTGTGGATTGTCCATAACCAGAATGGCCATGTCTTGTGGTATCTCCTGTCTTTCCATGAGTAGTTTCCAGTCTCCCATGAACGGCAGATCCTGACTCTCCCTGCTGGGATCTGGCTTGGCCATGAGTGTGTCCTGAATGTGTGTGTGAGCCCCCTGAGTGCCCTTCACTGTCACTGTACTCACTGTGGTCATATCCCCTTCTTCCAGTTGTCCTGGACCCTGTCTGTGTGGACTGTCCATGACCATAGTGGGCATGTCTAGCGGTATCTCCTCTCTGTCCATGAGTAGTTCCCTGTCTC
>NW_012114810.1:2800064-2800407 GCF_000951035.1 Colobus angolensis palliatus
CTTTGCCTTTCACTACTATGTGACTGAAAATGACTTGTTCTAGTAGATCTGGAACCTGTCTCTGTGGATTGTCCATAACCAGAATGGCCATGTCTAGTGGTATCTCCTGTCTGTCCATGTATAGTTCCCTGTCTCCCATGACCTAAGGATCCTAACTCTCCATATTGAGATCCAGCTTGGCTGTAAGTGTATCCTGAATGTGTGGGTGAGACATCTGAGTGCACTTCACTATGATTGGACTTGCTGTGACTAGATCTCTGTCTTCCAGTTGTCCTGGAACCTGTCTGTGTGGACTGCCCATGACCAGACTGGCCATGTCTTGTGGTATCTCCTGTCTGTCCAT
>NW_012114810.1:2801111-2801554 GCF_000951035.1 Colobus angolensis palliatus
GTGGATTGTCCATGACCAGAGTGGGCATGTCCTGTGCTATCTCCTGTCTGTCCATGAGTAGTTCGGTGTTTCTCGTGAACTGTGGATTCTGACTCTTCATGTTGAGATCCGGCTTGGCCATGAGTGTGTTCTTGTGAGTGTGGTCTGTGTGAGAGCCCTGAGTGCACTTCACTGTCACTGGACTCACTGTGGCCAGATCCCCTTCTTCCCATTGTCGTAGACTCACTCTGTGTGGATTGTCCATGACCATAGTGGGCATGTCTAGCGGTATCTCCTGTCTGTCCATGAGTAGTTTCCTGTCTCCCATGACCTAAGGATCCTGACTCTCCATATTGAGATCCAGCTTGGCTGTAAGTGCGTCCTGAATGTGTGGGTGAGACCTCTGAGTGCACTTCACTATGACTGGACTGGCTGTGACTAGATCTCTGTCTTCCAGTTGTCCC
>NW_012114810.1:2807004-2809329 GCF_000951035.1 Colobus angolensis palliatus
TCTATGTGAGCCCTCTGAGTGCACTTCACTGTCACTGGACTCACTGTGGCCAGATCTCCTTCTTTCAGTTGTCCTGGAGCCTATCTGTGTGGACTCTCCATGACCAGAGTAGCCATGTCCAGTGGCATCTCCTGTCTGTCCATAAGTAGTTTCGTGTCTCTCATGAACTGTGGATTCTGATTCTCCAAGTTGAGATCCAGCTTGGCCATGAATTTGTTCTTGTGAGTGTGGTCTATTTGAGACCCCTGAGTGCACTTCACTGTCAGTGGCATCACTGTGGCTAAATCTCTGTCTTCCAGTTGTTCTGGAAGCTGTCTGTGTAGACTGTCCATGACCAGAGTGGCTATGTCTAGTGGTATCTCCTCTCTGTCCATGTGTAGTTCCTTGTCTTCTGTGAACTGTGGATGCTGACTCTGGGTAATGAGATCCAGCTTGTGTGTGAATGTGTTCTGAATGTCTGTGTGAGACCCTTGAGTTTACTTCACTGTCACTCTTCTCACTTTGGCTAGATCTTCGTCTTCTACTTACCCTGGACCCCATCTGTGTGGATTGTCCTTGACCAAACTGGCTATGTCTAGCGGTATTTATTGTCTGACCGTGAGTAGTTTCCTGTCTCCTGTGAACTGTGGATCCTGACGCTACTTGTTGAGATTCACCCTGGCCCAAGCCAGTTGATTGACCTGAGCCTGAACCATATTGGCCAAATCCAGTGGACTGACCTGAGCCAGATATATGTTGTCCAGAACTAGAGAAATTGTCTGAGCCAGACACATGCTGTCCAAAACCTGTGGTTGGACCTGAGCCAGACTCATGTTGGCCACAGCCAGATGATTGACTTGAGCCAGTATCATGTTGGCCATAGCTAGACTGACCTGATCTGTACTCATGCTGTGCAAAGTCAGAGGATTGTCCTGTGCCTGACCCATGTTGTCCAAAGCCAGAGGACTGACCTGAGCCCAATCCATATTGGCCAAAGCCAGAGGATTGATCTGAGCCTGACCTGTGTTGTCCAAATCCAGATGTCTGTCCTGAATTTGACCCATGTTGACCATAGCCAGATGACTGACTTGAGCCAGAACCATGTTGGCCATAGCTAAACTGATGTGATCTAGACTCATGTTGTCCAAAACCAGAGGATTGTCCTGAACCAGCCCCATGTTGTCCAAAGCCAGTGGACTGACCTGAGCCTGATCCATGTTGTCCAAAACCAGAGTATTGACCTGAGCTTGACCTGTGTTGTCCAAAGCCAGTTGTATGTCCTGAACTAGACCCATGTTGACCATAGCCAGATGACTGACTTGAGCCAGAACCATGTTGGCCATAGCTAGATTGATGTGATCTAGACTCATGTTGTCCAAAACCAGAGGACTGTCCTGAGCCAGTCCCATGTTGTCCAAAGCCACTGGACTGACCTAAGCCTGATCCATGTTGGCCAAAGCCAGAGTATTGACCTGAGCTTGACCCCTGTTGTCCAAAACCAGATGTCTGTCCTGAACTTGACCCATGTTGACCATAGCCAGATGATTGACCTGAGCCAGAACCATGCTGGCCAAAGCTGGACTGATGTGATCTAGACTCATGCTGTCCAAAGCCAGAGGATTGTCCTGAGCCTGACCCATGTTGTCTAAAGCCAGAGGACTGACCTGAGCCTGATCCATGTTGGCCAAAGCTGGAAGACTGACCTGAGCTTAACTCGTGTTGTCCAAGTCCAGATGTCTGTCCTGAACTCGACCCATTATGACCACAGCCAGATGATTGACTTGAGCCAAAACCATGTTGGCCACAGCTAGAATGACCTGATCTAGACTCATGTTGTCCAAAACCAGAGGATTGTTCTGAACCAGACCCATGTTGTCCAAAGCCAGAGTACTGACCTGAGCCCGATCCGTATTGGCCAAAGCCAGTGGATTGACCTGAGCCCGAACTATGTTGTCCAAAGCCAGATGTCCATTTAGACCCATGTTGGCCATAGCCAGATGACTGACTTGAGCCAGAACCATGTTGTCCATAGCTAGACTGACGTGCTCTAGACTCATGTTGCCCAAAACCAGAGGATTGTCCTGAGCCAGACCCATGTTGTCCAAAGCCAGAGGACTGACCTGAGCCTGATCCATGTTGGCCAAAGCTGGAAGATTGACCTGAGCTTAACTCATGTTGTCCAAATCCAGATGTCTGTCTAGACCCATGTTGGCCATAGCCAGATAATTGACTTGAGCCAGAACCATGTTGTCCATAGCTAGACTGACCTGATGTAGACTCATGTTGTCCAAAACCAGAGGATTGTGCTGAGCCAGACCCATGTTGTCCGAAACCAGAGGACTGACC
>NW_012114810.1:2809379-2811762 GCF_000951035.1 Colobus angolensis palliatus
GAAACCAGAGGACTGACCTGAGCCCGATCCATATTGGCCAAAGCCAGTGGATTGACCTGAGCCTGATCCATGTTGTCCAAAGCCAGATGTCTGTCTAGACCCATGTTGGCCATAGCCAGATGACTGACTTGAGCTAGAACCGTGTTGGCCATAGCTAGACTGACCTGATCTAGACTCATGTTGTCCAAAGCCAGAGGATTGTCCTGAGCCAGACCCATGTTGTCCAAAGCCAAAGGACTGACCTGAGCCTGATCCATATTGGCCAAAGCCAGTGGATTGACCTGAGCCCAACCCATGTTGTCCAAAACCAGATGTCTGTCTAGACCCATGTTGGCCATAGCCAGATGATTGACTTGAGCCAGAACCATGTTGTCCATAGCTAGACTGACATGATCTAGACTCATGCTGTCCAAAACCAGAGGATTGTCCTGAGCCAGACTCATGCTGTCCAAAACTAGAGGATTTTCCTGAGCCAGACCCATGCTGTCCAAAGCCAGAGGATTGACCTGAGCCTGATCCATGTTGGCCAAAGCCAGAGGAATGACCTGAGCCAGACCTGTATTGTCCAAAGCCAGATGTCTTACCTGAGCTAGACCCATGCTCATCATAGCCTGAGGATTGACTTGATCTAGACCCATACTGGCCACAAGTTTGACCTGAGCCAGATACATGTTGTTCGAAGCCAGAGGACTGACTCAAGCCTGTTCCATGTTGTTCACAGCTAGTAAACTGACCTGAACCAGACCGATGTTTACCACATTTGGAAAATTCATTTGAACTAGAAGAGTTTGAAAAGTGGCCACAGGAACCATATTCATGTTGACCATTACTACAAGACTGGCTACTTCCAGACTCATATTGTCCACAAAAAGAGGACTGACTTGAGCCTGTTCTCTGTTGTCGTCCACAGTTCTGTGGTTGACCATTTTCTCGAGCTCCGTATCCCCTCTGACTATAGGACTGACTACAGGAGTTAGACTCAGGTTGACCACATCCAGAGGGCTGACCTCCTGAGACACAATCATGGCCTTGTCCTCCATTAATTCCTGACTGACAGCCTGACTGAATATAGCTAGATTGATTTACTTGCCCTCCAAATCTATGTGACTGACAAGAATTTGAAGCATTTTGTGGCCTTCCACACCCACTTGAATTGCTATAACCACATGCATGACTTTGCCTCCGACTGTCTCCTGAACATGAACGGCTAGACCCAAGCTTTTGTCCTCTACTTCTTGACTGAGTAGAGTTTGATTCATGCCCACTAATCTCCAATCCATATGACAGACCACCATGAGCTTTCCTTTCCCAATTCTTTGATCCAGACCCAGATTCATATTCTTCCCCAGATTCCCTAGAAGGGCTAACATGTGACTTGTTTATTCTTTCCCTCAGTTCTCCAGAGCTGAAACCATGTCTCTCTTTGCCACTACTCCATGAGTGACCAGAACTGGACCTGTGGTACCTTTTCTGAGATCCCTCTTGGTTCCCAGAGCTGGATAAATTACCTTGTCTTCCTAGCCTCCTGGAGTTGGACCCATGTCTACGTTTCACAGTTCCCCTTGAGTGCCCAGAACTATATCCATGCTCCTCTCCCTCACTCCAACTTGAATGTCTGTAACCTGATTTATGTTCTGGGGTATCCTCTTCATCCTCTTCTGTTTCACTTTCTTCCTCTTGGTGTCGGTGACCACGCCTATGCTTCTTTGACCCTGAAGCTTTGCAGTATTCCTTGCTGAGGACCTTGTTGCAGGCCATAGTCAGCTTGAATATCATCAAAAGAAACTCAGTAAAGTCCAATCTTCTGTCATGATCTCGATCCAGCATGTGCATGATGACATCCACTGTGTCTGGATCATCTGGGTTCTGTATATGAGTGACATACCAAGGGAGACCTGGTCAGCCTAACCTGCATACTCAGCCAACACATTCAAATAGTGCTGTGAAATTGTGGATGTTTGACATGATGTAGTTTTAGTCCAATGGAGGATTACTTTAGGTTAATAAAACCCAGTAAATGTTAAGGGTTAATAGAAAATAAAGACTACTAGGATCCTCAGAAGAAGACATTTCAAGGATTTAAGCTAAAGGATTAAGTGCTTATGTAAGGCCTACAGGAAGGAGTGGAATAAACCAAGTTCAGTAACTGATATTTCTAAGTTTTACATAAATTGTAACTATTACATGATTACATGTTAATATATTCCATGTTAGAATTTATCATCTATTATTTTGAAGCTAATAACTGAGTCCTTTTTTCTTTTTGAGACAGAGTCTCACTCTGTAACCCAGGCACGATCTCTGCTCACTGCAAGCTCTGCCTCCCGGGTTCACGCCATTCTCCTGCCTCAGCCTCCCGAGTAGCTGGGACTACAGGGGCCTG
>NW_012114810.1:2812187-2826613 GCF_000951035.1 Colobus angolensis palliatus
GCACTTTCTTTAAAATATATGCTGCTTTAACAGACTTTCTGGCATCCCCAAAATACTGCTCACAGAGGTTGCTTAGAGTCTACTGGGGCTGTGCACATTTTAGCTGATCTGGGTCATATAACAGAGCATGTACAGGACTCCAGCAGCCTTCAGTTCTGGCACATGTTTCTCACCTTCAGAACTGGATGAAACTCTTTCTCCAGAAGTTCCTTTAGTTCATCCTTGCTCAGTGTGCCACACTCCCCATCTTGCTTGGTGTATTTGTAGAAAACATCAATTACAGTGACAACACTTCTCAAGAGGTCGGTCATCTTTTTGCAAGTTTAAGTGAACCTGGACACAGAAAAACAAAGAACCCTATTATTCATATTCTCCCCTTTTAACTTATCAGCAATTTTCATTTTAATAATAACATCATGATTTTTTTAACTTCTTTCTTTTTTTTTTAAATTATACTTTAAGTTCTAGGGTACATGTGCGCAACGTGCAGGTTTGTTACATATGTATACATGTGCCATGTCTCTTGTTTCTTTTAAATCTCAAAAAGTAAGAATGGGCCAGGGATGATACAACACTGTTGAACACAATGAAAATTAACTTTGTTAACTTTGAGTTACTTTTCTATGATCAACTCTTGGCATGTTACTGGTTCAACTGAGTATAGACCTCAGGTCTCTATATTTCTTGTCATGGGTAAGTATAGTCTCTACATAGTATCTCTACACTTTGAGTGTGTTGTTCTAAGGCTTCCAAAGTTTCCAGAACCAGCCAGACACCATTGCCTCAATCTCTCTTTCTAGTTTCACTGCTTTTCTTGAGTCAAAAGTGACAGACCTTCCACCATGCACATCTGTTTATCCTATGGGCACCAGAAGCTAAACTAGACCCTTAAGGCCTTCAGCAAATTAAAAATGGGCAAAGGGGCTCAAAGTAGCTTGGTGTTTTAGAAGCATGAGATAGCCCTCAGTAGAGCTAGGAACTCTCTTAATGTCAAGCACTTGACCAAACACCCTTCTCTTTAATTAATCAAGAAGAAGAGCTCAGCAATGCAAGCAGCAGTTTAACTAGTGGATAAGTAGATCTTGGAGCTCTGGGAACCAACACTGAACAAGGAAGGGACTCTGCAACAGTCCCAGCTGCCTCCCAGTTTGAGCTGGACAACCCAGAAAAGAGGGCATGGAAAAAGACTGGTAACAGAGTGTGAAATGGCCTAGAGGAAGGCAAACTTCTACTTGCATTATTCTTGTCCATAAAAATGAGCTTATTCCAAAAAGGCCCCAGAATAAACTAAACTAACCAAACAAATAAGCAAACAAAAAGAAAAGAAAATGAAAGAAAGAAACAAAAAGAAAAGAAAATGAAAGAAAGAAACAAAAAAGAAAAGAAAGGCAAAATATACATGAACTCTGCCTTAGTTTTTATCCCTAGACTTCTACTATGGACAGCACCAAATATTCATAAATGTAGCTGGATGAATTATCGCTCACCTGGTTCACCAAAGGAACAAGTAGGATAAAGCCTGATGCAGCTTGCAGGGTGACGATGGATTGGGATAATGACCCTTATATAGCTTGTAGTGATATAGTGAGTGAGGTGACTCATTAAACATAACTCCACCTCTACATATTTACCTTCCTCCTTCACATTCTCACCTACAGATGATTGCAGAAAGGCTAGTACCAGCCCCACCTTCCAGTATGAGGACATGGTTGCAAGATACCTTTTTTTCAGGGTCATATACATGTGAAAAGCACAGACTTTGTTTTACAGGACTCATGTTATACATTTCTTTTATCTAGTACCCACAGAAAGTAGCAGAGTGTAAGATGTTTGCAAGGCGCACAATAAATGCTTATTTAATTGAAAATGAACCTGAGTCACTAGGTTCACCTAATTCATGTCTTTTTTGTAATAATGAAAAGTGACATTTATTGAGAATGTACTATGTGCTAGATAGTGTGCTGAATACTTTAAACATACCATCTCAATCTTTACAATATCTGCACTTTTAATTATGGGTGCATAGTTGTATATAATTGTTGGGTACATGTGATGTTTTGATATGGTCATACCATGTGTAACGATCAAATCAGAGTAGAGTAGTTGGGGTCTCCAGCATCTCAAGCATTTGTCATTTCCTTGTGTTAGGAACATTCTAATTCTACTATTTTAGTTATTTTAAAATATGCAATAAATAGTTAACTATAGTAACCCTATTATGTTACCAAACACTAGATCTTATCACCTCATTTAATCTTCACAACCTTCATACGAGATATGTATTTATTATCCCATTTTACAGAGACAGGTTGTGGAAGCATAAGGGTCTTCTCCAAGGTCATAGCTAGTAGGCAGAGAAAGCAGAATTTGAGCCTGAATCTACCTTATTGCAATGCCATTGCTCTTTACCATCATACTAGCTTACCTTTGTATATTTATCACATAAAACTATCATGCAAAAATTATGCACCAATTTAGGAGTGTAAGGCCCACTCAAACACAAATAACATAAAAAATGCTTTTAGGAAGAGGGAAAACATTCTCTGACCTTGTGAAGGCTCATTTCTAGGCTAGAAAAGTGTAATTGGCTAATAAAAATAATGTTTTCAGATGTGTTCAGGGTGAATTTAGAGTGGACTTTCTTCCAGCACTCTGCTATCCACTAGTAGTCTGGCATCTTTAGGGCCTGGACCCTTGGGAAAATGTTCACTTATATACGGAAAGTATCTCAAATATACTTGAGGGCAACAAAAATAATCAGAGAGTTGTAAGTCTTAAGTATGGAGAGCCAATTCTTCTGTACTTCGCTACCAGGTGATAATGGTGATGATGATGAGGAGGATAGCAGCTACCATGAAGTGCTACGTGCTTACTATCTTCTATACATGGTAGGTTTACATACTTGTCTATTTATTCCTCAAAATAACCCCACTTGATAGATAAGGAAATGAAAGCCTAGAGTAATGTAAGCATTTGTTACAAATCACAGCTAGTCAGTAGCAGCACTAGAACAGATACCCATACTATCTGATGCTAAAGCCTAGCACTTAAGCCTATATATTCTACATATATGGAGTCAATAAACTCCTATCTGGGCATTCCTTTGGGGCAGTCATCGTATCTTATTCATTCTACCATCTAGGAAGCACCTAGAGCTTGGTAAACACTAAGAATGAGTGTCTGTTCACAAAATGTTAATGAATATGCCCTTGAAATATGTCAATTGCTCACATAGCCAAGGAATCCTAGACCAAAATAACCACACAGAAAGTTATGTTTGCTGTTGGATATTATGGTCATTTTCAATCATATGCATCTTTTGGAAGTGCATTTTTGTTAAGATGACTGCTGTGTCAGAAAGACTTTCAGGGCCCAGATTCCACACTGAGACAGAATTTTAAAGCCATTTTTGCACTGTCATTCCAGCATTATAGTTGAGAACTCTGAAACTCCTCCATAGTTCAGAACTCCATTATTCACTCTTTTGTATTCTTTGCATTTAGATCTCTCTTCCTCTTCTCACTTGCTTAGCATAATGGATAAAATTATAGTCAGAAAGACCTAAGTTCTAATCTCAGTTTTGCCTCTTACTGTGTTTCTTGTACAATTATCTAATCTTTTCAGCTTCAGTCTCCTAAATTATAGAATGGGAACAATAACACTTACCTAACAGGCAGCAATTACTTAACATGAAATTGCTTAGTACCCGCCTGACATATAATACATTCTTAGTACACTATATAATTACTGCAAACTTATTTTGCTAAATATTTCATATAATCTATCACAGCATTTTACACAAAGAAAGTACTTGATAATGTTTGATAAAAATGAGTTAGAAGCCACTAGTAGTCTTTTAAAGGTAGAAATACTACATCTCTGTCAAAAGTGTTGCCTAGAAGGTAAGTCATGGTTTTGGACATGTACCCTAGAACATAAAGTATAATGAAAAGAAAAACAAAATAAATCACCTTTTTTTGGATATAATTCACATATCATGAATGTCAACCTTTTAATCTGTTTTCTGTTTGCCCCTAGAATACTGTGCTGGCAGTGAGCTGCACTTTTTTCCCTAATTGGGAAATGGGTTAAAGTATACAGTTCATTGTGTGTGTGTGTGTGTGTGTGTGTGTGTGTGTGTGTGTATGTGTTTATACAGAGTATGTGCAATTGAGTTATTGTTCTTATGGTGTCTATGTCCTTAAGTGAGTTTCCTCACTTCTCAATGCCTTAGTTTTCCCTCTGTAATAATCATAGGTGTTATTAGTGTCAGGGTCCAACTGGACAGACAGCAGGTCATTTCAGCAGCAATTTTGGAGAATGATTATTGTCCCCATTTCACAGAAGCCTATGCACTCTTCGGAAATAAATCCAAGTGCTGGTTTTAAGTATTGAGTTGATATCTGCAGAAACTTTTGCCCTCCTGGGTTCTGAAAGATTATTTAGTTCAACAAAGCAGAGGCCTGAAGTCCAGAGGAAGGGCACAGTCAGTTACACCATTTCTCTGTGTCTGGGCCTTCTTCCTGCCTTATTCTACTCATCTCAACACCTTCTGCTCATTCCATGTCTACATTGCTCAGGCTCTAGGCACTACCAGGGTCTTTGATTTTAGGCCCATTTGGTGAAGCTTATGCACTGTTGGCCACTGGATTCTTGAAGAGGAAGCTATACCTTAGAATGTTGAAAGTAACTTTAATTGGACCTGTGAAAGTTCCAGTTTTTGGTTTTTCCACTGCATGCCAGATGAATTTTGTTTCTACATCTCATCGTTTTTTTAAATTTTATTTTTAAAAGATATTTATTTATTTATTTATTTTGAGACAGGGTTTCACTTTGTCACCCAGGCTGGAGTGCAGTGGTGTGATCATGACTCAACACAGCCTCGATTTCCCAGGCTCGAGTGATCCTTCTGCCTCAGCCTCCCAAGTAGCTAGGACTATAATACGTGCCACCATGCATGCTAATTTTTTTTTTTTCATCGTATTTAAGGTGGTGGAGGTTCTCCAAGTTAAAATAATCTGTTTTATTTCCTGTCATGTTCAAATTAAGAACTTGCCCTAGGGCCCAAATGGGTCTTTGTCTATCATAAGAACCAAACATTTTCTCTATGTTGTAACTATTTGGAACTCCTGTTTGGGGGGTTTTCAGTGAACTCAACTTAGAGCTGATACCTGAGAATTGATTCAGGGACACTGATGTGTATTAAATGTCTGTTTTCTGTAAGAACAGTTTAGGGCGATGTTCTTGGCTTGCAGTATGATATGGTAGAAAAAACATTGACTTTGCAGTAAGACAGATAGATCAATTTGTATTACAGCTCCAACACACACTGCCTATAATATCTTGGGAACATTTCTAAGTCTGTCTCTGTTTTCACACCTGTGAAATATGGACAATTACAGACACTTCAGAATTCGATAACATTAGGATAATGCTTAGCACATAATAAGACTTCAATATATTTTCCTTTCTTTTCTTTATATTGTCAAGTTTCATCTGACTTAGAAAATTATCAATAAGTTTTGGGCATGATGGTTCATACAGATGATTCTTAACTCCGTTCCCTCCTTGTGGTCTCTCTTCTTAGGTGAAATTGAAGGCCAGCTTTGGGAACTCAGCCTTCCAAGGAACTTAAAATTTCCGTTATGAAGAGTCCCTGAGGAAACTGGATCCACTAGCTACACTAGCTGAGAATGCCCACACTCCAGGATTTCATTTTTATTTTACCACATCATTGTTGGTATCTTAAGATCAATGCACTGGAGCAGCGGGGTCTCACAAAGAGGATACCTGGTGACACACCCAGGCTTTCAGAATGCACTGTAGGGCTTTAGTGACTTGTCCAGTTTCAGTTGAAATGTGTCATCTGGGACCTACTAATGCTTGTTGAACTTTACTGGATCTCAGAAGCTGGGTATCAGAAGCTCAGATGTTCCTTGGAGCTACGATATCAACAACCTGTGATGACAGAGAGAAGGTTGCTCCGTGATGGATTTGGAAACTTACTGGCTAGCTAAACCTGACTGAAGGGGAAGGAATGTGGATAGCTTTGGAACTCTAGTTTCACTAGATGAGCTGGAATTTGTATTTTGACAAATTGCAAGTTATGGCTATTAAGTAATGCAACTGATTTTTTTCCCTTAAAACAAGCAATCTAGAATCTGTATAATCAAAATAATTTCTCTAAAAAGGCTGCAAGTATACACTTAAAATGTTGGGGCATTCAGAGCATTTGGAACATTACATTTTTTTGAATATCAATTGGTAGATGAAAATACCAACTTTTAAGTCATATGTTTGAATTTTTCAAACATTAATATGCATTTAGAGTTTGTAAGTCAAGTGAGTAACTGATAAGGTAAAAAAAAAAAAAAGAGGGAGTTCATTGCTGAGTGTGAATTTAAAGTAACTAGACTTCCTTTTGTCCAGTGGCTCTCAATAATTTACTTCAGCAGGCTTTTTTTTTGAGGATATTCTATGATATCATGACCCTTCTTGTAGGAGTGTGCTTTCAGTGGTGAGGCAGCCTGAGAATGTGTGAAGCAGTATAATGAAGCCAGACCAAGATTGAAGCTTGGCCTGGGATTTGAGCATTAGGAAAACTGTTGAAGGGTTATGTATACATCACACACACACACACAAACACACACACACACACTCTCTCTCTCTCTCTTCCATACTCTCACAACAATGTATAGTAAATACTATACATTGTTGAAGACCTATAACATGGAATGCCTAGTGCTAAGTGCAGTGTCCTTAACGAAATTATATTGGTTTGGAATTATTTATGAGTTTGGGATTATTTGTCACTACCCTTAAATGATCTTGACATCCACCTATTTGAAAAGATATTGAGGATTTGCCATTTGATATTGACCAGGGTGTATTGTGCACAAATATATTGTGAATATACATCTGTCTGTCCTTAAATCACTATAAGTTTTAACTGGAATAGATTTACTCCACAATACTCAGTAGGGCTGATATTTCACGCCTTCTGGATGAGAAAAGAATTGGCAAAAATTGTATCTTGGGCTGCCTCACACATCTTTGAACAAGATAAGGGAAAAATAAATATAAGACCTATGAGTTATGGCATCAGGCTTTAACTTTAATTTATGAATTAAACCAACAATATTATTGATTATTGCAATTATCTATGTTAATTTCATTTGTTCTTCTTTGAAAATTAATTATGTTTATCTTACCTATTGTGAATAAAGTCACTCCTCTCATGTGCTTATTTCTTGACTCTGGCACTAATTATTCTTCAGTGCCTAGATTTCCTGGGACAGTTCATTTTAAGTAACTCCTGAACATTGGACTCTGAGAGGAAAGACAGTAAAGTGGGATCTGTGGAAAAACACATCTGCAAATGTCTCATTTTTTTCTCCAGGGGTAAGTTTTCTTCCTTGGAGACTCTTGTCTTGAAAAAGTGATACTAGACCACCAGCTTAGCAAGATAATTACAAAAGGCAGATAGAGTAATTATTTTACATAGCTATTATAGGGTGACTAAGATCTCAGGGAATGACTGTGTTCTGTAATCCACTTGCCTCACTCAATACCCTGAGTTTTATACAAGCCAAAGACACTTGGAACAGAATCTGACACCTGAGGCTCTAGGGCCTTGGCCTAGGGAAGCTAATACTTAACTTTTTAAGTGGTCATTGATGACATCCCACTCATTTCTGAGATGGGTATGGTTTGAAAAGCAGGTGTATTCATGGAGAGTAGGGCTTGGGACCTTTGCTGGAAGAGGAGAAGCTATTAGCCTAGACTTTTCTAGTAGGGACTTTCTCACACCTGTTTCCTAGATCTGGTCAACATAGAAGAAATCAGGGAACACACAGGGTAGGACTCCTAAAGGAATATGTTTTTTGGCTTTTTCCTAAAAACTAAAACAAAGACATTCATAGCAAAGCAGTTTAGCCCAGTGACTAGTAAGACTGCAGACATTGGAATCTGACAGATCTGGGTTGGAATTCTGCTTCAGCCATTTACTAATTATGTAACTTCACATCTCTGTGAATGGTGGAAATTTTCTTTGCAGGGTTGTTACAAAGCTTAACAGAGTTAAGTCAAGTGCCTGGAACAGAACAGCCATTCAATAAATGGTAGAAATTTTTGTTTTTACACAAATTTTTAAAAAGTACTGTTTTTTGCATTTGTTAGAAAGACTATATTTTCTGTTAGTGAATGACATCATCATCATAAAAAATTACTTTTACAAGTTTTGTTTTGAGAATTAAAATCATATATTAATCCCAATCACATTGTGTTGGGATTAATCAACATCTCTGTGCATCTAACACTGTATAAAAGTGGCCTGTGATTGTTCTGCTTGGAAGTGGATCTTGGTTCTGGCTCAGTTGGCTGGTGGGCCACGTTGTTCAAAAATGATTACAGTGCCAATAATCTTGATATTGTTTATGATGCTAATGATAATGATGCAAATTCTGCCTATGATGAAGAAAGAATCCTCAGATCACACCCACTTATTTTTAGGACAGCAGGTCAAAGCATAGGCCCTGAATTTGCCTGCAGGATACATAGATTCTCTCCTTCTTTCTAGTCCATTTAGTCTATGACTGATTCTCTGGAAGCAGAGGATTTATAGTATATTTATCCAGTTCTCCAATAAATAATCTTATTTGCTCTGGTTGCACTCTAGCCCCTGTAGCCTCCTCTTGGTTGTCTGTGGTTCTTAGTCACCTCATCCTCACTAGGAAGACCTACTTGTCTCAGATATTAAATCTATGGAATCTTTTGGAGTTTTATAAATAGAATAAATTTTCTGTTCCTTCTCTTTTATAAGGAGCCAGATTACCAGTAGTTTTTAATGGATTATAGATCTCCTGACATCTCTGCTTCCTGGCTCTTGCCTTCTTATCCTATAGAATTCTGACTGGGAGTAATAAATGGTTCAGCTTGGTCTAAGTAGCAGGGAGACATTTGTTGACTGAAAGTCTTGTATGAGTGTATATGCTGCAGCTTTAAAGCCTTCCTCTGCCTAAATGCAAAGCTGACATATTAATTTCGGCTGCTTCTTTCTCCAGCCAGCTTCTCAAGGCTACCAGGAGCTGCAGTTCAGCTGAAGCAAAGCCCAACCAAATTAGGTCTTTGTGTAAAGCCAGAGGCAAGTTGAGGCAGGTACATACCAGCCAAGTTTAGAACTTGCTTGCTGTAGAACTGGTTCCCTCACCTATTAGTTCCACAACCCAGCAATCTGGAGTCTAGGCTGAGCTGCTTGTCAAATGGGATTGTGGATCATAAGGCAGGCTGGATCTCTATTTTGAGATTGGTAGTAAAGGGAAGGCCCTTTAGATGTTAATTTAAATGTAGATTCCATGGCCCCTATCCTAAGAAACACAGAGGTTGGCCGCTTGATCCACATCTCCACCAAACCCACTTTTCAACTTCAAAAAGGAGTCTCATATGCTTTAATTCTTTTTTTTCTTTTTTTATTTTTATTTTTATTTATTTTTATTTTTTATTATACTTTAAGTTCTAGGGTACATGTGCGTAACGTGCAGGTTTGTTACATATGTATACTTGTGCCATGTTGGTGTGCTGCACCCATCAACTCGTCAGCACCCATCAATTCATCATTTATATCAGGTATAACTCCCCAATGCAATCCCTCCCCTCTCCTCCCTCCCCATGATAGGCCCCAGTGTGTGATGTTCCCCTTCCCGAGTCCAAGTGATCTCATTGTTCAGTTCCCACCTATGAGTGAGAACATGCGGTGTTTGGTTTTCTCTTCTTGTGATAGTTTGCTAAGAATGATGGTTTCCAGCTGCGTCCATGTCCCTACAAAGGACACAAACTCATCCTTTTTTATGGCTGCATAGTATCCCATGGTGTATATGTGCCACATTTTCTTAATCCAGTCTGTCACTGAAGGACATTTGGGTTGATTCCAAGTCTTTGCTATTGTGAATAGTGCCGCAATAAACATACGTGTGCATGTGTCTTTGTAGTAGAATAATTTATAATCCTTTGGGTATATACCCAGTAGTGGGATGGCTGGGTCATATGGTACATCTAGTTCTAGATCCTTGAGGAATTGCCATACTGTTTTCCTTAATGGTTGAACTAGTTTACAATCCCACCAACAGTGTAAAAGTGTTCCTATTTCTCCACATCCTGTCCAACACCTGTTGTTTCCTGATTTTTTAATGATTGCCGTTCTAACTAGTGTGAGATGGTATGTCATTGTGGTTTTGATTTGCATTTCTCTGATGGCGAGTGATGATGAGCATTTTTTCATGTGTCTGTTGGCTGTATGAATGTCTTCTTTTGAGAAATGTCTGTTCATATCCTTTCCCCACTTTTTGATGGGGCTGTTTTACACCCAATAAGTTTTCACAAGAGCTAATGTATGTTGGATCATTGGGAAAGGAATAGGAGAAAAAACATTAAATATACAAGTGCTCATTCTGTAGCAGCAATAATAGGAGGGCTAACCCCAGACCTTTTTGCCAAACACAAAAGATAAATAGTATGGTACAATGCAAAGGACACTAGATCTTTCTTAAGTTCTTTTTTCCTCTTATCCTCACAGGCAAACTGTTAGTAAATCCTACCAATTTTATCTTCAGATTATAATCAGAGTCTTTATCATCTCCACTGCATACTTTATCATCTCCACTGCTACCATCCTGGTCAAACTGCCATCATTTGTTGCTGGTAGTACTAGCCTCCTGACTGACACAACTGCTTCTACTCTTAATACCCCACAGCAGGGTGTCTAATTTTTTGGTTTCCCCAGGCCACATTTGAAGAACAATTGTCTTTGGCCACACATCAAATACACTAACCCTAAAGATAGCTGATGAGCTAAAAAAAAAAAAAAATAGCAAAAAAAAAAAAAATTTCATATTGTTTTAAGAAAGTTTCCGAATTTGTGTTGGGCTGCATTCAAAGCCATCCTGGGCAGCGTGTGGCCTATGGGCTGCAGGTTGGACATGCTTGTTCTACAGTCTACTGTCAACTCAGTAGACACTGAACATTTTAAAACAGAAGTCTGAGTCTGAGCATGTCACTCCTCTGCTTAACACCCTAGAGTGGCTTCCATCTTGCTCAGAGTAAGCCACAGGCCAGAGAGGAACTAAATGATCTCTGATCTCATGTCTTGTTATTCCCCTCATCCTCTCTAGCCACACTGGCCTCTTTGATGCTCCACAAATTTACCAGTTAAATACCCATCTCAGAGTTTCCTCTTTCTGGAGTACGCTGTACCAGATATTGCCCCCTTATCTCTTTTAAGTCTATACTCAGTTATTGCCTTCATGATTCTCTGGCCAAGATGGAGTAATGTGGATTGGATTTACCCTCCCACTTTTGTCACTTAAAATAAATAAAAAAAAGTTTCCACCCACTGCATTACAGGAAAGATAAATGAAGGAAGCAAAACAATTTCCCCAACTTAAAGCCTGGAGAAAGTTTCCAGGTCACAGCAAAGTAGAGGGAATCCAGGCAAGGACACCTTATCAAGAGGACCTTACAATTCTAAGAAAAACTGATAGAACTATGAGAAGAAATAGTCAATTATCATCAGATTTTAAAACCCATTTCTCAGTAATTGATAAAACAGAGACAGAAAATCAGTAATTATATAGAAGCATGAAGAACACTATCAACTAATTTGACTAAAACGATATTTATAGAACACTCCACTCAACAACAGTGGAATATACTTTCTTTCAAGTGTACATGGAACATTTATCAAGATAGAAAAATTCTGTACCACAAAACAAGTATCAATAAATTAAAATTATTCAAATCCTACAAAGTATGTTCTCTGATCACAATGAAATTACATTAGAAACAATAGAAGGAAATGTGGAAGCTCAAATATTTAGAAACCAAAGCACACCTAAAAATGACTTATGGGCAAAAGAAAAAATGAAAGAGGAAATTAGAAAGTATTTTGACTGAATAGAAATGAAAAGATAAACATATCAAAATTTGTGAGTTGCAGCTAAAGCAATACTTAGAGGAAAATTTATATACTAAAATGTCTATATTAGAAAAGAAGAAAAGTCTTAAATCAATGACCTGAGCTCCTGTTATAAAAACCAGGAATAAATATGAGCAAACTTTGTCAAAAGTAGGAAGAAAAGAGATAATAAAGATAACAGAATTAATCAGTGAAATAGGAAACAGAAAAATAATAGAAAACCAATTAAAGCAGAATGTGGTTCTTGGAGAAGATCTATAAAATTGAAAGTCATTATTTGACCCAGCCATCCCATTACTGGGTATATACCCGAAGGATTATAAGTTATTCTGCTATAAAGACACATGCACACGTATGTTTATTGCGGCACTATTCACAATAGCAAAGACTTGTAATCAACCCAAATGTCCTTCAGTGACAGATTGGTTTACGAAAATGTGGCCCATATACACCATGGAATACTATGCAGCCATAAAAAAGGATGAGTTCATGCCCTTTGTAGGGACATGGATGCAACTGGAAACCATCATTCTCAGCAAACTATCGCAAGAACAGAAAACCAAATACCACATGTTCTCACTCATAGGTGGTAAATGAACAATAAGATCACTTGGACACAGGGTCCTATTGTGGGGTGGAGGGGGGAGGGATAGCATTAGGAGATATACCTAATGTAAATGACGAGTTAATGGGTACAGCACACCAACATGGCACATGTATACACATGTAACAAACCTGCACATTGTGCGCATGTACCCCAGAACTTAAAGTATAATAAAAAAAAATTGAAAAACATTTAGGCAGAGAGAGAGAGAGATGATACAAATTTCCAATGTCAGGAACGAGAGAGTAAAAATCACAGTCTGCAGATTAAAAGGATAATGAGGGGATATTGTGAAAAACTTTAGGCCAGTAATTTCAACAATTTAGATGAAATGAACAAATTCCATGAAAGACACCAACTAGTAAAGCTTACTGAAAAAGAAACAGCTAACCTAAATAGCCTTATGTCTAATAAATAAATTAAATGTGGATTAAAAACTTTCTCACAAAGAAAACTCTAGGCCCAGATGGCTTCACTGGTGAATTTTACTAAACATTTAAGGAAGAAATGATACCAATTATACAGAAACTCTTCCAGAAAACTGAAGAGGAGGGAATACTTCCCAACTCATTCTATGAGAGCAACATTAGCCTGATACTAAAATCAGACAAAGGGATTATAAGAAAACTATAGACCAATATTCCTTGTGAAAATAGGTACCAAAATTCTTAAAAAATTTTAGCAAACCACATTGAACAATGTATGAAAAACATATGTTATGACAAATGGGGTCTATCCTGGGAATGGAAGGTTGGTTCAACATTAAAAATCAATCATCGCATCAAACTAAAGAAGACAAACTCTACTATCATCTTGATAGATGCAGAAAAGGCATTTGATAAATGTCAATATCCATTTGTGATAACACAATCTCTTAGCTAAACACAAGTTAAAGGGAACTTTCTCAACCTGATAATGGGCATCGGCAAAATTCCTGTAGCTAGCAACTTATCTAATGTTGAAAGATGAATGCTTTACCTCTAAGAGTAGGAGCATGGACCAGGTGTAAAGGCGTATGCATGTAGTCAGCACTTTGGGAGGCTGAGGCAGGAGATCACTTGAGGTCAGGAGTTTGCGACCAGCCTGGGTAACACAGCGAAACCCTGCCTCTACAAAAAATAAACAGATTAGCCAGTTGTGGTGGCACGTGCCTGTAGCTACCCAGGAGGCTGATGTGGGAGGATCACTTGAGCCCCAGAGGGGTCAAGGCTACAGTGAGCCATGATTGCACCACTACACTCCAGCCTGGGAAACAGAGTGAGACCTTGTCTCATAAAATAAAATAAAATAAAATAAAATAATAACAAAGAATGGGAACATAAATTTCCTTGCTCATACTCAGCATCATAGTAGAGATCCTAATCAGTGCAATGAGACTATAGTTTAGAAAGGAAGAGGTAAAACTCTCTTTATTTGCAGGTGACATAATTGTCAATGTAGAAAATAACAAAGAAATGTAATAAACACACACACAAACTACTAGAACTAATAAGCGAGTTTATCTAAGTGCATAAGGTCAGCATACAAAAGAATTAATAATATTTCCATATATGATCAATAAACAATTGGAAGCTAAAATTAAAAGTACTGTGCATAATAGCATCCAAACCATAAAGCATTTAGGTATAATTCTTAGAAATATATCCAATATATATGTACTGAAAACTACAAAGCACTGATGTAAGAAACCAAAGAAAAAACTGAATAAATGAAGCATCATCCTTGTTCATGGCCTAGAAGACTTGATATAATTAAGTTGTCAATTTCCCCCCCAATTATTACAAATGCAACAGCATCCTAATAAAAATTCTAATGGTCTTTTTCTTTAATGGTCTGGTTTTTTTTTTTTTTTTT
>NW_012114810.1:2826663-2827023 GCF_000951035.1 Colobus angolensis palliatus
CCCCCGGGGAAATTTTCTTCTAATTTGGTCAGTATTTTCCCTCTTCCTTTTTATTTTAGGGTACATGTGCACAATGTGCAGGTTTGTTACATATGTATACAGGTGCCAAATTGGTGTGCTGCACCCATTAACTCATCATTTACATTAGGTATATCTCCTAATGCTAACCCCCCCCACCCGGCCACAATAGGATTCAGTGTGTGATGTTACCCTTCCTGTGTCCAAGTGATCTCATTGTTCAATTACCACCTATGAGTGAGAACATGTAGTATTTGGTTTTCTGTTCTTGCGATAGTTTGCAGAGAATGATGGTTTCCAGCTGCGTCCATGTCCCTACAAAGGACAGGAACTCATCCTTTT
>NW_012114810.1:2830120-2833559 GCF_000951035.1 Colobus angolensis palliatus
CCTTCTTTGTCTCTTTTGATCTTTGATGGTTTAAAGTCTGTTTTATCAGAGACTAGGATTGCAACTCCTGCTTTTTTTTTGTTTTCCATTTGCTTGGTAGATGTTCCTCCATCCCTTTATTTCAAGCCAATGTGTGTCTCTGCATGTGAGATGGGTCTCCTGAATACAGCAAACTGATGAGTCTTGACTCTTTATCCAATTCGCCTGTCTGTGTCTTTTAATTGGACCATTTAGTCCATTTACATTTAACGTTAATATTGTTACGTGTGAACTTCGTCCTGTCATTATGATATTAGCTGGTTATTTTGCTCGCTACTTGATGCAGTTTCTTTCTAGCATCGATGGACTTTACATTTTGACATTTTTTTTGCAATGGCTGGTACTGGTTGTTCCTTTCCATGTTTTGTGCTTCCTTCAGGATCTTTTGTAGGGCAGGCCTGGTGGTGAAAAAATCTCTAAGCATTTGCTTGTCTGTAAAGGATTTTATTTCTCCTTCTCTTATGAAACTTAGTTGGGCTGGATATGAAATTCTGGGTTGAAAATTCTTTTCTTTAAGAATGTTGCATATTGGCTGCCACTGTCTTCTGGCTTGGAGAGTTTCTGCTGAGAGATCTGCTGTTAGTCTGATGGGCTTCCCTTTATGTGTAACCTGACCTTTCTCTCTGGCTGTCCTTAACATTTTTTCCTTCATTTCAACTTTGGTGAATCTGACAATTATGTGTCTTGGAGTTGCTCTTCTCGAGGAGTATCTTTGTGGCATTCTCTGTATTTCCTGAATTTGAATGTTGGCTGCCTTACTAGGTTGGGGAAGTTCTCCTGGATGATATCCTGCAGAGTGTTTTCCAACTTGGCTCCATTTTCCCCGTCACTTGCAGGCACACTAATCAGACGTAGATTTGGTCTTTTCACATAATCCCGTATTTCTTGGAGGCTTTGTTCATTTCTTTTTACTCTTTTTTCTCTACACTTCTTTTCTCACTTCATTTCATTCATTTAGTCTTCAATCACTGATACTCTTTCTTCCAGTTGATCGAGTCAGTTACTGAAGCTTGTGCATTTGTCACTTAGTTCTTGTGTTATGGTTTCCATCTCCATCAGTTCTTTTAAGGTCTTCTCTGCATTGATTATTCTAGTTATCCATTCATCCATTCTTTTTTCAAGGTTTTTAGTTTCTTTGCACTGGTTACGTAGTTTCTCCTTTAGCTCTGAGAAGTTTGATTGACTGAAGACTTCTTCTCTCAACTCATCAAAGTCATTCTCCATCCAGCTTTGTTCTGTTGCTGGTAATGAGCTGTGTTCCTTTGGAGGAGGGATGCACTCTGATTTTTTGAATTTCCAGCTTTTCTGCACTGCTTTTTCCCCATCTTTGTGGTTTTCTCTGCCTTTGGTCTTTGATGATGATGACGTACTGATGGGATTTTGGTGTGGGTGTCCTTTCTGTTTGTTAGTTTTTCTTCTAACGGTCAGGACCCTCAGCTGCAGGTCTGTTGGAGTTTGCTTGAGGTCCACTCCAGACCCTTTTTTCCTGAGTATCAGCAGTGGAAGCTGCAGAACATAGAATATTGCTGAACAGCGAGTGTTGCTATCTGATTCTTGCCTGGAAGCTTTGTCTCAGAGGTGTACCCAGCCGTGTGAGGTGTGAGGTGTCAGTGTACACCTCATGGGGGATGTCTCCCAGTTAGGCTACTCAGGGGTCAGGGATCCACTTGAACAGGCAGTCTGTCCGTTCTCAGATCTCAACCTTTGTGCTGGGAGAACAACTGCTCTCTTCAAAGCTGTCAGACAGGGACTTTTACATCTGCAGAGGTTTCTGATGCTTTTTGTTTAGCTATACCCTGTCCCCAGAGGTGGAGTCTACAGAGACAGGCAGGCCTCCTTGAGCTGTGGTGGGCTCCACCCAATTCGAGCTTCCCAGCGGCTTTGTTTACCTTCTTAAGCCTCAGCAATGGTGGGCGCCCCTCCCCCAATCTCGCTGCCACCTTGTATTTAGATCTCAGACTGCTGTGGTAGCAATGAGGGAGGCTCTGTGGGCGTGGGACCCTCTGGGCCAGGTGTGGGATATAATCTCCTGGTGTGCTGTTTGCTAAGACCCTTGGTAAAGCGCAGTATTAGGATGGCAGTTACCCAATTTTCCAGGTGTTGTGTGTCTCAGTTTCCCTTGGCTAGGAAAAGGAATTCCCTTCCCCCTTGCACTTCCCAGGCAAGGTGATGCCTCGCCCTGCTTCAGCTCTCACTGGTTGGGCTGCACCTGCTGAACAGCACCGACTGTCTGACATGCCCCAGTGAGATGAACCTGGTACCTCAGTTGAAAATGCAGAAATCATCCATCTTCTGTGTCACTCATGCTGGGAGTTGGAGGCTGGAGCTGTTCCTATTTGGCCATCTTGGGTGCCCCCCTCCCACCCCGGGAAGTAGTGTAATGGTCTGTTTTATATTAATGGGCACACAGATTTTGAGATTTAAAGGGAAAGGGAAAAGAACTGGAATAGCCAAAACAATATAAGAAAACAGAATTGGAAGACTCACAGTAGTTGTCTTCAAGCCTTAGTATAAAGCTACAGTAATCAAGAAAGTGTTTCATTAGCAAAGTTTAGTGACTTAGAACAATGGAATAAAGTTCATAAATAGACCCATGTGGATATGTTCAGTTAATTTTCAACAGATGTACAAAGGCACCAGCTGGGGAATGATAATCTTTTCAACATATGGAACTGGAACAATTGGATAGCCATATGCCATAGAGAGAGAGAGAAAGAGAGAGAGAGAGAGAGAGAACAAAAGTAATGAAAAAGAGGTTTATTACATATTTCCATATACAAAAATTACCTTAAAATGAATCATAGATCTAAATGTCAAGCCTCAATGAATAAAATATGATTAGAAGAAAATGGGAAAAAATCTTTGTGACCTTGAGTTATACAAGGTTTCTTATATTGATATCTTAGATTTGACATTGAAAGTACAATTCATAAAAGAAAAAAATTGATAAATTGAACATTATAAAAATTTAGAATTTCTTTGAAAGATACTATTATGAGGATGATAAAATAAGCCACAGATTGGGATAGCATAGTTGCAAATCACATATCTGTTAAAAGCCTTGTATCCAGAATACATTAAGAATTCTCAAAACTCAATAATGAGAAAATAAACAACTCAGTGAATAAATGAGCAAAAAATTTGAATAGACATTTCACCAAAGAAGATATACTAATAGTAAATGTGCATGTTCAACATCACTGGTCCTTAGGAAAATGAAAATTAAAGCTGTAATGAGATACCATTACATACCTATTAGGATAACTCTTAAAAAGTTATTGCACTACTAATACCAGGAAAATCCTAGAAGAAAACCTAGGTGGTACCATTCAGGACATAGGCATGGGCAAGGACTTCATGTCTAAAACACCAAAAGCAATGGCAACAAAAGCCAAAATTG
>NW_012114810.1:2834399-2862728 GCF_000951035.1 Colobus angolensis palliatus
AGTTATACCTGATATAAATGATGAATTGATGGGTGCTGACGAGTTGATGGGTGCAGCACACCAACATGGCACAAGTATGCATATGTAACAAACCTGCACGTTATGCACATGTACCCTAGAACTTCAAGTAAAAAATGAAAAAAAAAAGTTATTGCACTAGCAAAATTAAGTGCTGGCTAGGATGCAGAGCAATGGAAATCTGGGGATGAAAAAATGGTACAGTTACTTTGGAAAACTGACAGTTTTCTTATAAAAGTAAATATACACTTACCATCTGACCTAGCAATCTCACTCCTAGACATTTACCCAAGTGCAGTGAAAACATATTCACAAAAAAAATCTGCATGCAAATATTTATAGAAGCTTTACTTATAATAACTGGAAACAAGCCACGTGTTCTTTGCCTGGTAAATGGAGAAAAGAAATTTTAGTATATTTATAGTTATATGCAACAAAATTGATGAACCCCAAATGCATATGCTAAGGGAAGAGCCAGGCTTACAAAGCTGCATTTTGCACAATTCCAATTCTACAACATTCTGGAAAAGGCAAAGCAATAGGGACAGAAAACAGAGCAGTGGTTACCAGAACCTGGGGCTGAGGAAAGAATTTGGCTATGAAGGGACATTGTAGTAGTTTTGGGGGTGATAGAACTGTTCTATATAGTGATATGGCTATTTGCATTTGTCATAACTTGCAGAACTGTACACCAAAGATAAAATTTAATCTATATAAATGCCATCTTAGTAAAAAACTTAAAAGTAAATTTAAAAATATTACCTTTACAACTAGCATGTATATTCTATGAGGCTTGGTCTGTTTCATTTACTGCTATATTCCAAATACCTAGAGCAGTGCCTGACACATTGTAGATACTCAAAATATTTGTTGAATAGGTGAAAAATAAATGACTGAATGATTTATTATCAGGAGATCTAAGTTTTACTTCTACCCCTTTTTGGTTGTCTTCCCTGGATAAATCACACAACTCTCTTCACTCAGCCACCTCATCTATAAAATGAGATGTTAATATGTCTCTCACTTATTGCAAAGGGCTATTGTGAAGATCAAATGAGAACAAAATTATAAAACCTTGTTATAAACTCTATAGTACTATATGAATTAATATCATCCCTATGAATATTATGTTAAAATTCCCACAATCTTTGATTTTTTTTGACTTCACAATTCTTTTTTCTCCACTTATGTAATATTTATGATCCTATACATATGATTTAGCTCTCAGTCTTATATTGATTTAATTACTTAAAATGGGAAATGTTTTGTCAACTTAACTGGACTTTAAGTTCAGAGATGAGAAACTATAATTCTATATTGTATTCCTTAAATTCTTCCTAATAAATGATCTTATTTTGTTCATTCAGTGAACAGATCAGCCTATGCAAAGGTGTTTGGGTACAATATACCTGGCAATTTCATGGAGCAGTCGGGAGGACAGTGTGGCTGAAGCACAGTGAGTGAGAGGGTGAGTACTTAAAATTTATGGTCCAGATCCTTAGGCCTTCTGATTTTGGCTTTTACCTTACGTGAGATGGAGAGTCACTGTCAGGATTAGAATAGGGGAGTGCTCTGATTTCCTTTTCGAAAGTTCCACTCTACCCTCATGTTGAGAATAGACTGAGAAGGGTCCAGAGAAGAACTGCAGAGACCAGTTATGAAGCTATTGCAATAATGCATACAAGAGATGATTTGCTAAATATATAGTTATGATCAAATTTATTCTTATTTACATGAAGAAATGTAATAGGAAAAATCTTTTGTTAAAGCATATGTTCTTAGGCTTTGAAAATATTGTCATTTTACCATATTACCTACATGTCTAACATGGTAGACACATAATGAATGCTGAAGCGATGATTATTAGTTGCTGGATTTGAAATCTTGTATTAAGGGGATTAAAAGTTGTACAAGCCTTCTTAAAGAGTCTAAGATCATCTAGTTTTGCTCTTTGGGGCTGTTGGTAGGGACACACCTGGGACCTTTTCCAGCTGGAAGTTTTTGTTGTGATATGGGCAAGTCACGTGACATAACTGCCTAGGGCTGCTGTAGCACAAATGCCTTCCCTGCGTTCTAGTGTTGCTCTACTGCATGTTACTAACACCAGTCAAGAGCACTCGGCCCAGTACACAGCCAAGAGCTGGCCTCCAGACACTTCTGTGGATGTGCCAGTGTTCATTCTGGCTATCAGCACAGGGCAGGCCCCTCTAGGGTAGGATACAACCAGATTGGATTCTCCACTATCAATTGCTTTTAGTGTCTGGGAAATATTATTTATTAAGAAAATTCAGGCTTTTAGGGTGGCAGTGAGGGCTTCATCAGAATTGAGTTTTCCTTAGTTGACAGCACAAGGTCTCAAGTGGACTAGATTTGGATTTGATTATCCTTTTTACAATCCAGCTGTGTCTCCTTGGGAAAGTGATTGAGTCTCCCTGACCCCAACTTTCCTCAAGTGTAAAATTGAGGTTCACTCATTCAATTACTTACACAAAATGGATTTATTAAACATGAGCTAGGCATTGTGCTAGGTGCTGGGAATACTGTGGTGAGCAAGTTGACACGACCTTTGCCTTAAGAGCATTTATCATTTAAGGGATAGTAATAATAAATACCTTCTAGTGTTATCCTAAGGGTTAAATAAGAACATATGTGCATAGTGGATACTTTGGGTCATTTTCCCTACTATCTTTTCTGGGGACTACTGTTCCCTTCCAAGCCCTCGCTATAATTATTTGGTCCAGGTTATTCAAGCTAGGGCACCTGATTCAAGCTGAGCAATGAATACCTTCCCTTGGAATTCAGAATTAGCACTAAGTGATTCCCCTCTTAATCTCTGCCTGGTGCCTTGAATGGAAGAGATATTATCTCCAGAAGTAGTAACACCTATGTGAACAGCCATGTGGATTGAGAGGGAGAAAGAAACAATCTCTCACAAGGGAGAATAAGGAAGAAGGAAACAGAGGCAAAGAGAAGAGTGGAGCCAAGTGTCCTTATGGCATGGTCTTCCCTGGCTCTAGTCCCTTGCTTAAACACACTTGCATCCCTGCCCTTGAGTTTTGTGAGATACTCCTGTATCCTTATCTATGTAGTAATTATGCTTAAATGAACTCAAACTAGTCTCTGTTACACAAAACCAAAATTCCCAACAAAAGCTCTCAATAAGTAGGAGCTATTGTAATTATTGTGAATAAACATACAACTTCCATATTCCTTTCATCTCCATGGAATATGGAGAATGTAACTATCTCTCCATTGTGATATGACCTCAAGTTTTGGACCATGCCTTGGAGAGCTCCATCCGGATATTTCATGGAAATATCAAACCTATCAAAATATCAAAAAATCTGACATGTCCCAAAGTGAAATTTCCTATCTTAGTCAACTCACTTAGCTTCCTATAATTTTATCTTCAGGCATTAAAACTACTCATACAATTGCTCCAAATTCTGGGAGGTAGCTTAGATTTCTTCTGCTTCTTTATTTCCCACGTGAAGCCATTCAACAAATTGTGTAGATTTTGCTTTGTGAACACTTTGTGAACTCTTCCTCCTGACTTTATTCCTATAGTTTAGGTCCTCATCATCTCTCCCTGAACCTATTTCCCCTGATTTCTTATCAATTACTTTTCTTTCATACTGCTGTTTTCTAGCTTACCCTCCTCATTTCAGCCACAGTGAATTACATGGAAAGAAAGTTGATAAAATCAGCTCTCTCACAGGGTGACAAAACATCCATGTTTGTCCAGGACTGAGAGGTTTTGTAACTCATAGGACTGTTTGTGCTACAACCAGGATAATCCCAGGTAAACTGGAATGGTTAGTCATCTCCCTGCTTAAAACATTTAAATGATTTCTCACTACATGCAGAGTTGAACTTTTTAAATAAAGTAGCATAGAAAGCATTTCATCTCACCTCAGTTTTCTACTCTGATATTGTCTTACACAACTCCCGGCTCCCTGTCTTGGAAGATACACTAGTATCACACCCCTTTGTAATTCTCTAAATGCATAGTGCAGTTTCACACCTTTGCACTTTTGTATGGCTGTTTTTTTGTTTGTTTTGCTTTGTTTTGTTTTGTTTTGTTTTGTTTTTGCCTAAAATAATCTCCTTCTTCTATCTATCTGAAAACTTATTTAAGTCCTGTTCAAATTTCCAATTGCTCTATGAAGCCTTTCTTGATATCTTCACTTTCTCAGAGAAACTGCTCTTCCCTTTGTCTGCTCACCTTGTGCATCTCACATTGTTTCTCTAATCACACTAAATTGTAATATTTTTTATTTCATGTCCTCTAGACTATTTCTTTACAGTAGGGGCATGTCTTATTTTTCATGGCATTTCAACACATAAATGTACCTTACAAACCTACATTAAAATATTCTTTTTGCCCATTTATTGAAGAAAATAGATGAAATGGCAGTAAGAGAACAACTAGGGGAAGAAGTCAGATTTTAGTGATGGGACAATAGAGTTATTGTTACAGATAAACCTTGATTTATTATACTATGTTGTGCTTCACAGATACTGCATTTTTTTGCAAATCGAAGGTTTGTACCAATCTTGTGTTGAGCAAATCTGTCAGCACCATGTTTTCCAAAAGCATGCACTCACTTTGTGTCTCTGTGTTAGATTTTAGTAATTCTTTCAGTATTTCAAACATTTTCATTATTATTGTATCTGTTTTGATGATCTGTAATGAGTGGCCTTTGATGTCACTATTGTAATTGTTTGGAGTGCCACAAACCACACCCATACAAGATGGCGAACTTAATAAATGCTGGTTGTGTTCTGACTGTTCTACCAACTGGCCAGTGCCCCATCTCTCCCTCTCATCAGGTCTTCTTATTCTCTGAGACACCATAATATTGAAATTATGCCAATTAATAACTTGACAATGGCCTCTAAGTGTTCAAGTGAAAGGAACAATCTCACATCCCTCATTTTAAATGAAAAGTTAGAGATGATTAAGTTTAGTGAAGAAGGCACATCAAAAGCCAAGATAGGCCAAAAGCTAGGCCTCTTGTGCCAAACAGTTTGCCAAACTGTGAATGCAAATAAAAAGTTCTTGAAGGAAATTAAAAAGTGCAACTCCAGTGAACATATGAATGATAAGAAAGTGAAACAGCCTCATTGCTGCTATAGAGAAATTTTAGTGGTCTGAATAGAAGATCAAATCAGCCACAACATTCCCTTAAGCCAAAGCCTAACCCAGAGCAAGGCCCTAAATCTCTTCAATTCTGTGAAGGCTGAGAGAGATGAGAAAGCTGCAGAAGAAAACTTTGAAGCCAGCAGAGATTTGTTCTTGAGGTTTAGGGACCTCCATAGCTAAAGAGGAGAAGTCATTGCCTGGATTCAAAGCTTCAAAGTACAGGCTGATTCTCTCTTTAGGTACTAATGCAGCTGGTGACTTTAAGTTGAAGCCGATGCTCATTTACCATTGTGAAAATCCTAGTGAAATGGGAAAAGTTCCCTTGTCCCCCTTGCAGGGCATGTGATGGGGGTGTGGCTTACTTCTTCAGTGCTCCACTTCTCAGACTTCTAGGGCAGCATACAGAAAGGCAGGCTGTGGGGCTCCAACCCCATGACAGTGTCTAGAGGTGAATATTTACAGCTTCTAAGCCCCAGTGGGCGTGTGTTACAGGGTGCTCTTTTAGTTTGCCATTTATAGGCAGTTTGTGTTAACCAGCTCAATCAGACCCCCTTCCTTATCACAAGACGGAGGGATTTCTGTATCCTGGGGTTTCTTGCCTTGGTGTACCAGAAGAATCTGATCACACGTGGGCTTGGGGTGTGAGTGCAAAGTTTTATTAAGTGGAAGTAGCTCTCAGCTGATGTGGGAGCCAGAAGAAGGATGATTTTCCCTTGGAATTAGGCTGCTTCCTTTTGGCCCTGGCACTCCTCTGACAGTCCCAGCCAAACTCTGTCTCATTCTGACAGTCAATAGCCTGCCAGTGTGTTCTTCTGCTGGCGTGCTCCTCTCAATGTCCTCTCAGTGACCAGGTGCTTGCATCTTCTTCTGCCTGATGTGCTCCTCTTCACATCTGTTCACCTGTGTGTCATCTGCCCACTAGGATCTTGGGTTTTTACAGGCCCAGGATGGGGGCATAGCTGGCCAGGGTGGTCTTGGGAAATGCAACATTTGGGCAGGAAATGCCTGTCCTCACCTAGGTCCGTGGGGGTGGAACTCTAACCACACCCTCCTTTACCCAGCACTTTTCTTCCCCCATTTCATATTATTTAAAGGGGTCACACTCTTCCTTTCCTAGAACTCCCGTATCATTTCCCTCTCTGAAGAGATACATCTAACTGCCCTTAGAATACGGATGATGACCGGTCTTAGCTGCTTCCTGCTGACAGGGGGCATTGTTTTGGGGAAAATAGGAGTCAGATTCCTCCCAGAGGTCTATCAAAGGGTTCCTAGCAAAGGGTAGCCATTGTCTGAGGCTCTGGTTGCCTGGCCATTTGGAATTTGATGCCTTCTAGGCATGAGAGAATAAAACAAGTTTTATAAGTTTATGCATAGGTTAAACGTGTATTATACAAGGAAAGAGTTTAGTGCCAAAGATTACAGAGATAAGAAGTGCAATATACTAGCAACAACATTGTATCCTGAGCTGTTTCACCCTGGTGAAAGGAATTAAACCTTGCATGGGAGCAGATAAACGTAGAAGAGATAAATGTTCTTGCCATATCTTTAGCAGTTAACAGGTAGGTGTGCCCTGGGAATACCTGTATCTCCTCTTTCTTTCCCGGGCCTCCCTTTCTCTTATATTATAAAAGACCACGGTAGCCACTTTCAGGAGGTCCTCTAATGTGCTATCTGGTCCTAGGTCCTGTTTTTGTAGCTTTCTCCTAATGTCAGGAGTTGCCTGGGTAATAAATTTATATTTTAGGATTAGTTGTCCTCAACTGAATCAGGAGATAGAGAGGTGTGCTTTACCAAGGCCTCTCTTAGCCTTTCCAGGAAGGTAGTGGGAATTTTATCAAATTCCAAATCATGGACAACTTAGTATAATTGAGAGGCTTGGTCCTGGTCCTATGTAAGCCTTCCTTATGCACACCTGGAACTGTCTCCCTATCCAGTCTCCCATCTCATCATTGGACTCCCATCCAGGGTCATTCACTGGTACTACTTCTCTTCTGGTTGGATAATGTTCACCCCCTTCCCTGATGCTATATGTGATACAAAGCTCATCCCCAAATCTCTCTGCTGCTTGTAGAGCAGCCTGCTTCTCAGTGTCCGTCAGGGTCTGATTCAAAAGTAACATAATGTCTCTGCAGGAGAATTCAAATATTTGGGTGAAAATCTGGAGAGTCTCTATATATCTATCAGGGTCGTCTGAAAACTTGCCCAGATCCCCCTTAATTTGCTTTAAGTCCTGTAGGGAGAAGGAGACCCGGACCTTACTAGGCCCAAATTCACTGGGCATTTGTTGGAGGAGCAAGAGTGAGACTGGGGGTTGTTTAGGGTGAAGGTTTTTAGGAGAGGCAAGTGAGAGGCTGAAGCGGTATAGGGAGGTTGGGGTGGACTTGGGGGAGCAGGACTGGAGGGAGTTGTCTTCTCTGCTGGGGGTGCCTGTGGGACTTGTATCTTTACTTTCCTGAGCCTGCCCCTTGCAGCCTTCTCTGAGTGTGAGCATTTGCTCACACTTGCCTTCCAGGATCCCGGTGGAAGACCTATTTGAAGTGGGAAAGGTTCTCTTGCCCCACTCGCAGGGCATGTGGTGGGGGTGTGGCCCACTTCTTCAGAGCCCCGCTGCTTCCAAGTACAGGCTGACTCTCTTGTTAGGTAACTAATGCAGCTAGTCACTTTAAGTTGAAGCCTATGCTCATTTACCATTCTGAAAATCCTGGGTCTCTTAAGAGTTGTGCCAAATCTCCTCTGTTTGTGCTCTATAAATGGAACAGTAAAGCTTGGATGAGGTGCATCTGTTTACGGCATGGTTTACTGACTATTTTAAGCCCACTGCTGAGACCTACCACTCAGAAAAAAGAGATCCCTTTCAAAATATTTCTGCTCATTGACAAAAACCTGGTAATTCAACAGCTCTGATGAAAATGTACAAGGATGTTTTCCCATGCCTAACTAACACAACATCCATTCTGGCCCTTGGATTAAGGAGTAATTTTGATTTTCAAGTCTTATTAAGAAATATGTTTTGGAAGATTACAGCTGCCATAAATAGTGATTCCTCTGATGGATATGGGCAAAATAATTAAATTAATCAAAAACATCCTGGAAAGGATTCACCATTCCAGAGGCCATTATGAGCATTCATAATTCATGAGAGGAGGTCAAAATATCAACTTTAAAAGGAGTTTGAAAGAAGTTGATTCCAGCCTTCATAGATGAGGGGTTCAAGACTCCAGTGAAAGAAGTCATTGTAGATGTGATGGAAATAGCAAGAGAACTAGAAGTGGAGTCTCAAGATGTGACTGAATTGCTGTAATCTCATGATGAAACTTGAATGGATGAGAAGTTGCTTCTTCTGTATGGACAATAAAGATGGTTTCTTAAGATGGAATCTACTCCTGGTGAAGATGCTGTGAACATTGTTGAAATGACAACAAAGGATTTACAATATTCCATAAACTTAGTTGATTAAGCAATGGTGGGGTTTGAAAGGATGGACTCCAATTTTCAAAGCAGTTCTACTGTGGGTAAAATGCTATTAAACAGCATCACATACTACAGAGAGAAATCTTGTGAAAGGAAGAGTCAATTGATGAGGCAAACTTCTCTGTTGTTGTTTTCTTTTAAGAAATTGCCACAGCTACCCCAACCTTCAGGGACCGTCACCCTAATACAACAGCAGCCATCAACATTGAGGTGATACTCTCCATCAGCAGAAAGATTATGACTCACTGAAGGCTCAGACAATTTTTAGCATTTTTTAAGCAATAAAGTATTCTAATTGATACATCATAATTGTACATATTTATGGGGTACATGTGATATTTTGATACAGGCATATAATGTACAATGGTAAATCAAGGTATTTAGGATCTCTGTCACCTCAAACATTTATCATTTCTTTGTGTTTGGAATATTTCAAATATTTTCTAGCTATTTTGAAATACACAATAATTATTAACTATACTGTGCTATCAAATATTAGAATTTATTTCTTTTATGTACCTGTATGTTTGTACCCATTAACCAACCTCTTTTTATCCCCCTGCCCTTTTCCCTACCTCTGGTAACCATCATTCTACTCTCTACTACCATGAGGTCAACTTTTTAAACTCACATATATGAACAAGAACATGCAATATTTGTCTTTCTGTGCCTGGCCTATTTTATTTAAAGTAATGACCTCCAGTTTCATTCATGTTGCTGCAAATTACATTATTTCATTCCTTTTTTTGCCAAAGAGTGTTGCATTATCTATATATACCACATTTTCTTTTTTCATTTATTTATTGATGGACATTTAGGTTGATTCCATATTTTGGCTATTGTGAATAGTGTTGCAATCAACATAGGTTTGCAGGTATCCCTTTGACATATTGATTTATAGTAGCGGGAATTCTGGATCATATGGTAGTTCTAGGTTTAGTTTTTTGAGAAACCTCCATATTGTTTTTCATAATACCTATACTAATTTACAACATTGTGTAAAAGATCCCTTTTCTATGCATCCTCACCAACATTTGTTATTTTGCTCTTATTGTAATAATCGCAATTCTAAATGGGATGAGATGATACCTCACTCTGATTTTCACTTGCATTTCCCTAATGATTAGTTGTGTTGAACACTTTTTCATATACCTGTTGGTCATCTGTATGTCTTTTTTTTTAGAAATGTCTATTGAAATCCTTTGCCTACTTTTTAATGGGATTATTATTATTATTATTATTATCATTATTATTTACTTTGCTCTAGAGTTGTTTGAGTTCCTTGTATATTCTGGATAGTAGTTTCTTGGTTGGATGAATAATTTGCAAATATTTTCTCCCCTTTTACAGGTTGTCTTTTACTCTTTTGACTTTTCCCTTGCTGTGCAGGAGATTTTTAGTTTAATACAGTCCCGTTGGTTTATTTCTTTTTTTAAGTTGCTTGTGCTTTCAAAGTCTTAGCCACAAAATCTTTGCCTAGACTAATGTACTGACACATTTTTCCTGTGTGTTCTTCTAGTAGTTTTATGGATTTGGGTCTTACATCTAAGTCTTTAATCCAGTTTGAGTTGATTTTTGCATATGGTGAGAAATGGGGGTTTTGTTTCATTTTTCTGCAAATGGATATCCAGTTTTCCCAGCACCATTTATTGAAGAGGGTGTTCTTTCCCCAGTGAATGTTCTTGGCATCTTTGTAAAAAATCAGTTGGTTGTAAATATGTGGATTTATTTCTGGGATCTCTATTCTGTTCTATTAATCTGTGTTGCTGTTTTTATATCAATGCCATGTTGTTTTGGTTACTATGGCTCTGTAGATTTTGAAGTCAGGTAATGTGATGCCTTGAGCTTTGTTCTTTTTGCTAAGTGTTACTTTGGCTATTCAGTGTCTTCTGTGGTTCCATATGAATTTTAGGATTATTTTTTCTGTTTCTGTGAAGAATACTGTTGGCATTTTGATAGGGATCACATCAAATCTGTAGATTCCTTTGGGTAGTATGGTCATTCTAACAATATTAAGTCTTCTGATCCATGAGTATGAGATATCTTTCAATTTGTTTGTATTCTCTTTGATTTCTTTCAACAATGTTTTGCGGTTTTTATTATAGAGGTCTTTCATCTCCTTGACTAAATTTAATCCTCAGCATTTTATTTTTATTTTTATTTTTGTAGCTATTGTGAATGGAAGTGCTATCTTGATTTTTCAGTTAGTTTGTTATTGGTGTATAGAAACATGACTAATTTTTGTATGTTGATTTTGTATCCTGCAACTTTATTAAATTCATTAATCATACCTGAGTTTTTTGGTGGAGTCTTTAGGTTTTTCTATATTTAATATCACATCATCTGAAAAGAGGGACAATTTGACTTCTTGTTTCCCAATTTGTATGCCATTTATTTTCTTCTCTTGCCTGATTATTCTAGCTAGTACTTTCAGTACTATGTTGAATAAGAGTGATAAAAGTAGGCATCCTTGTCTTGTTCTAGTTCTTAGAGAAAAAGATTTTAGCTTTTAAAAATCAAGAGCTATTAGCTTTTCCTCATTCAGTATTATGTTAGTTGTGGGTTTTCCATAAATGGCCTTTATCTTGTTGAGGTATGTTCCTTCTATATGTAATTTTTTTTGAGAATTTTTTTCATGAAGGGGCGTTGAATTTCATCAAGTACTTTTTATGCACCTGTTGAGAAGATCATATGGTTTTTGTCCTCCATTCTGTTGACATAATGTATTAGATTTGCTGATTTGTATATATCAAATCATCCTTGCATCCCTGGGATAAATCCTACTTAATCATGGTGTATCATCTTTTTGATGTGCTGTTGGATTTGGTTTGCTAGTATTTTGTTAAGAATTTTTGCATGTATGTTCATCAGGAATAATGGCCAATAGTTTCCTTTTTTGTTGTGTCCTTGTCTGGTTCTGGTGTCAGAGTAATGCTGACCTTGTAGAATGAGTTAGCAAGAATTCCGTTCTCTTCAATTTTTTGGAACAGTGTGAGACAAATTAGTGTTATTTCTTCTTTATAAGCTTGGTAAAATTTACCAGTAAAGCTGTTCAGTTCTCAGCTTTTCTCTGTTGGGAGACTTTTTGTTACTGATTTCATCTCATTACTTGTTACTGGTCTGTTCAAGTTTTCTGTTTCACTCTGATTCAATCTTGGTAGGTTGCATGTGTTCAGGAATTAATCCATTTCTTCCAGGTTTCTCAATTTGTTAAAGTATAATTGTTCATAATTGTCTCTAATGATCCTTTGCATTTTTGTATCTTCTTTTTCATCTCTAATTTTATTTATTTGGGTCTTTTATTTTCTTAGTTTAACTAATGGCTGTTGATTTTTTCTTTTCAGAAAAACCAGCTTTTTATTTTGTTGATCTTTTGTATTTTGTAGTCTTTATTTCATTTAGTTCTGCTCTGATCTTTATTACTTTTCTTTCTACTAATTTTGGATTTGGTTTGTTCTTGTTTCTCTAGTCCCTTGAGATACATTGTTGGGTTATTTGAAATATTTCTATTTTTTTGATGTAGCTATTTTGCTATGAAATTTCTTCTTAGCACTGCTTTTGCCATATCCCCATACATTTTGGTAAGTTGTATATCCATTTTCATTTGCTTCAAAAAGTATTTATATTTCTCCATTAATATCTTCATTGACCCAATATTTTAAAATGTTTGTACATTTTTTAGGCATAATGCTATTACACACCTCATAGATTACAGTATAGAATAAACATAACTTTTTATATACACTGAGAGACCAAAAAGTTTATGTGACTTGCTTTATTGCAATACTTGCTTTATTACAGTAGTCTGGGACCAAACCCACAATAACTCCAATGTCTGTTTATATTATTATTATTACACCCAAAATGTATGAAGTACTTTAAGGGCATTATTTCTTTAATTCTCATTTTATTATCCCTATTTTACAGATGAGTTACAGAGAAGTTAAACAATTTTTCCCAAATCAAGCCAGCGTTTAATCTCAGGCAGTCTGACTGTGGAATCTATACTCTTGATCACAACAGTTGGCTGCGAGAGAGGATTCAGAAACCCAGGTTCTGTACGATCTAAGTAAATTAGGCCACTACTGTGTGCCCAGAACTAAGTAGGACTTATCTTTTAAGCTAGACAAAGTTGTTGGCTCTTTAAACTCTGTCACATCCTACTAATGTGCCAAATTGTGTATATAGCTGGCTTTGGAGCCTGCACTACCTGAGGCATGAAATTCCAAGCAGTCTAGTAAAGAACCTTCTTGCTGTCTAAACAACTGAGTATGATCATGGTGAATCACTACTTAGGAAGGGGTTAGGAGGATCCAGGGTCAGCCCTATGATATATCCACATCCGGTATTCATTGGTGGACTCCTATTGACAAGTGCTGCCAAGAATGCTGAGGTTTGTCTGAGATGATAGTATCCATTATGTGGGAGCACTGCAGGAATGAAGGAACCCAAGAAGAAGCCTGCTCCTTAGAATGAAGGAAACATTTTTGGGTGATGAAATCCAAGAACCCAAGGCAATAGTGTCTGAGGTATTTCCAGATGTTTTTCCAAACAACATTGCCAAGAAAAATAGAGTTGACTGAAGGTCAGAATAATTAGAGTTTGTTTTTTATTTGCTTTCAAAAAGGGTGAGGACAGCCACATCAACACTAGGCCTGGCATACCCATCTGGTTTTGGTCACAAGACAGCTACCATGATTACTATGGGAATAAGAGATTTCATGTAGAAATTAGAGATTATGTGAATGTGGGAGGAGCTGAGAGATAGGTCTGTAGGTCTTCAGAATCTATAGAAAAAGTTACTGTGGAGGATTTCTAGAAGTTACCACTTCTGCCCTCCTTGACCTAAAAATAATAGCTTGCTCTTTGCTCCCACCTTCTAAATATGACACAAGTTTTTTTTTTCCACTGGCAAATTCAAATCCAGAACAATATAGGAAGGTGTTTAGGGGAAGTGTAGCTCCCAGACTTGGAAAGGTGTTATGATGGTGATGGCACCAAGTTTGTCACAGATGATATGGCAGACCTGGTATAATATCTCTATGAACACAAGGATCAAAGTGATGAAAAGAGAAATCCTCCATCTGCTCTCACTAATATCCTTTACTTTTTAATCTGCATCTTTATATGATACTTGCTGCACAGAGTACCCGTTTTGGATTAGTATTACCATCTAACCACCATTACTGACTACACACAGAGGAAATCATTCAACACTAGCTTCTCCACAACATGGTTTTTCACCCTCAGAAACTGTTCTAAACCATTATCACTTTCCATGAGCTATAAGTCCAACACCAACCTCATTCTACTTTTAGAGAAAATAATGATCACTGTTTAGCTTCTTGTGATATTTTTAGAAACTTTCCTTTTTCTGCATGCCTCCTGACATTGAAGGCTACTCCATCTGCCTTCAATGTCCTTTTCCTCTTCTCTTTCTCCTATTAGACTCAATTAGTTCAGATACTATTATTTCAAGTATTCCTTGTCTCAAAGGAATGTGTACATACATTGACTGAAAATGAGTCCTGACATTTTCTTGCTGTGCGAAAAACATTCCATCTCTGGTCCATGGCTAATCCTTGGTGTTCTGGGCTCCATATTCTCATGGAACTTGTTTCCTTGACAGCTTCCTTTGACTGCTGTGTCCTTGATACCAACTCCTGTATTGACTGCTGTAATACTGCCTATCCTCTAATTCTCTTATTATTCTTTCTATACTTTAATGTGATATCCTCTTCTTTCCTCTATGCACACTTTACAGATTGTATTCCTTTGTGTTACACCTGAAGTCTTTTTCTTTTCTTTCTTTATATATTTTATGAGAGAGTTATTCATATCCACGGCTTTGATGTTAACCCAATTTAATTATAACTGATAAATTTACCTCTTTCTTAAACTTCAGACTAGTATATTCAACTGTCCATATCTCCACTTAGATGTTGTATGAGGCAGGCTAAGCTACTGTAACAAAACTGCTCTAAAATTAATAGTGTAAAGAACAATATGTATATTTCTCTATCATGTGAACAGCCCAAGATGAATGTTTGAGATGAGCAGACAGCTCTGATATATGCAGAAACCCAGGTTAGTGTAGGCTCTGCTATTCTCAACTTGAGACTTCCTAGGTCATTTAAGTCATCACCATTCCAAACAGTAGAAGGGAGAAGGAGCAGAAATCCAGGGACAGGGATTTATTCTCAAGCAAGTGAGAAGGAAGTTGCACAATTTGCAGTTGGTCACATTCTACCGGCAAGGTCTTAACCACATGGCCACCACCCCACTACAAAGAGTGCCTGCAAAATACAGTGCCAAAGGAAGGCTGGGCAGCCATATCCTAGCTACCATTATGTGAAAAAAGGAGAAAATGGATTCTGGTAGGTGACTAGCAATGTCTTCCACAGGTGTTGACATGTACAAAATGGACTTCACAATTTTCCCCATTTCAATTTTCTCTTCATCCTATAGTGGGTTTCTGTGTTCATTATAGTCACCTCACTGCATGCAACAAAATCTCAAGAATTGTCCTAACTTTACTCTTTCTCACTTTCCAAAGCCAATGCAGCATCAAATTCTGTCAATTTTAGTATCTAAATATTTCCTTGAACCATGTCCTTTTTGCTCCCACTCCACTGCTTTTTTTTTGTAAACCTGGATTTCTGAAACAGCTTCTTAAGTCATCTCTAATTGCCTCCAGTCTTGCCATTCTCTAAATAATCCACTGCTCAACCTCCAGAATGAACTTTCTAAAATACAAATTGAATTGTAGGACTTTCAAGTCCTTCAGTAGTTACTTAAAACTCTTTGGTTAAAACCCAAACTTCTTAGCATGGATTAGTAAGTTCTTTGTGAGTAGGTATATCAATAAATACATATTTATTGAGTGAACAAATGATCAAGCCCTTGTCTACCTCTCTGTCTTGTCAGCCACTACTCCTTCACACCTGCCTATGTACAAACATATGGTACAAAGAACTTCTCTAAGTTCTTTGTACCCACTGTGTTGTTTCATGGCCCAGTGCTTCCATTGGAACTGCTCCATCTGCCTTCAATGTCCGTTTTCTCTTCTCTTTCTCCCATTAGATTCAATTAGTTCAAATACTATTAGTTCAGATATTCCTTGTCTCTGAAGGAATGTGCACATACAGCATAGTGCATTTCATACTCTTTTTTAAAAAACTAATTTTTTTTAGAGAAGGTCTTGCTCTGTCATTAAGGCTAGAGTGCTGCAGCACGATCATAGCTCACTGCAGCCTCGAACTCCTGGCTCAAGTCATCCTCCTGCCTCAGCCTCACAAAGCACTGAGATTACAGGCGCAAGTCACCATGCCAGCCCCAATGGTTGTTACAATCACATATCCTCAGATCTTTTGTCTTCAAAGGACCAGAAAAGTGATCCTCAAGTTAAAGTTAAAAAGTTAAAATTTCCCTTGAGTTATACTTAGAATTTTATGCCCTTTAACACCTCTGGCATTAAAAAGTTAAAGTTTCCTTAAGTTATAGTTAAAATGTTATGCCCTTTAACACCTGTGAATTGTGGAGAAAATGGATAAAAAGCAAGAAATTTGGGGCAGAGGAGCTTTCTTGATACATACTCTCATATCACACCATGTAAGCTGCAGTGACACTGCACTGTACTGGGTGCATTTCCATACTTGAAATTTGGCTTCAGAGTGGCCATTGTAATGACAGACTCCATGAGGATCCATTATTCCATTTAAAAATATGTTTCCCTAGGTTTTGGGGGAACAGGTGGCATTTGGTTACATGAGTAAGTTCTTAGTGGTGATTTGTGAGATTTTTGGTGCGCCCATCACCCAGGCAGTACACACTGAACCCAATTTGTAGTCTTTTATGCTTTACCGCCCTCCCACCCTTTCCCCCTGAGTGCCCAAAGTCCATTGTATCATTTTTGTGCCTTTGCATTCTGATAGCTCAGCTCCCACTTATGAGTGAGAACATCTGATGTTTGGTTCTCCATTCCTGTGTTACTTCACTTAGAATAATAGTCTCCAGTGTCATCCAGGTTGCTGTGAATGACATTAATTCATTACTTTTTATAGTTGCATAGTATTCCATCTTATGTGTGTGTGTGTGTGTGTGTGTGTGTATCACAGTTTCTTTATCCACTCGGTTAGTGCATTTCATACTCTAATGCACATGATATCTACATGAGGATCTATCCAATACTTCCTGCACTCTACTACTGTCCTGCTCCCTTTGAATCTTGTGAATCGTTTGTTCAGTCTAAATATCACTGCTTCTTTCAAACGTTCCTCTTATGACATGGTTTATAATCCCAGTGCTTTCTTTTAAAATGTATTTCAGCCTACTAATATCTTTCTTTATATGTTCCCCTTAGCTGAATCCAATTCTAAATGTGTGATTTAGCTGCCTGAGGTAGAAGACCATTTCCTCCCTTATTCATTGTGCAACCATGACCACCATCTATTTCCAGAAATATTTTATCTTTCCAAACTAACATCCTATTCCTCCCTCCTCCCAGGCTCTGGAAATCACAGTTCTACTTTCTGTATGAATTTGATGGCTCTCAGTGCTTTACATAAGTGAAATTATACATGCAGTATTTGTCCTTTTGTGATTGGCTTATGTCATTTAGCATAATGTTCTCAAGGGTCATTCAAGCTGTAGCATGTGTCAGAATTTCTCTCCTTTTCAAGTCTGAACAATATTCCATTGTATCTGTGTACAATACCTTTTGATTATCTTTTCACTCATTTGATAGATACCAGGGCTGCTTCCACTTTTGGTTGTTATGAGTATTGTTGCCATGAATGTTGGCGTACAAATATCTGTTCTATCGCCAAATATGTACAATTAACATATATCAATAAAACACTTTTAAAGAAAAAGAAAAAAAAACTGTTCTAGTTGTTGCTTTCACTTCTTTTGAGTATATAACCAGAAGTGAAATTGCTAGATTATATGTTACAATTTTATTTTTTATAATATAGTGTGAAAATTGATGATATACTCATAATTTTGTGTTAAATTGTAAGCATTTTCCAATGCCATTATACACTCTTAAATGATGGTTTTTAATGATGGCCTAGTATTTACTCTGGTATTTCAGTATTCTGTTCTTGGATATTTTGATTGCTTCCAAATTTTTGCTATTACAATACTGTAATGAACATCCTTTACACAAATCTTAGAAGATTTATCTGATGATTTCCTTACTATGATAAACTCCTAGAGGTAAGATTATTGAGTCAGAGGTATGAACATTTTGAAAACCCTTGTTGTATATTCATAATTTTTATAAGGTTTGCTCCAATTTAGTACCCCTCCAGTAGTGTCTAGCCCATCTCACTCCACATTTCTCAAAAAATAATTCATTATTTTTGCAATGTGTGGTCCCAGGTAACTGAGCCACCAACACCACATTTCTGGTCCTGGCTTCCCAAGAACTTTGGAGGTTGCAGGTTAACAGGAGGATTTGGGAAGGCTTATTGGAGGAAAATAATAGAAACTGGCAATGTCTTGTGTGAGAAAATAGGAGAGTACATTGGTGAGGGTGGGAAGACGTGGTGCAGATGGGAGAAGGGAGAGAATGGGGCACCAACATATATGGAACGTCTCTGCATGAAAGTTGTTTGACATATACTAGTAATACCGCAACCTTTCTTGAGGGAAATATTATAATTCTCATTTTCTAATGAAACCAAATCTCAGAAAGAGCCTTAGATCCAAAGCCACACAGTTGGTAGGTGGCAGAGCCAGGACTGAACCCAGGTCTATCTGTCCCTCTGACACTGGCATCTTTCTACTACACCATGAGTCTCTCAGGAGATTGTCAGCACTTTGAGATAGAGGAGGGCAGACACATTTCAAATTCAAAACTGAAAAAGCTTGGCATATACAAATTGGGTCTTAGGAGAGATGAGGGTTGCCATTCTGTGTAGGGGGAATGAAAGGTGCCTCCATTTGATGGCCAAATTTTCCTCTGAAGAAGTGTGGGCTTAGCACTTGTGGCATGCCACCAAACTGGATAAACTGATTGGTTTCAACAGATACCACAAATAACAGCAGAGCCACCTGCAGGCCCACATCCACGTAGGTGCTTATGTAAGTGTGTAGAGCAGAGAAATCAACAGATTAATCTGATAGCAAAACCCTAGAGGAGAGGCAGAATGCCAGAACCAGTTAAGTGAGAAAGATCAGGTCATAGCTTGAAAAAAAAATGTCTGTGGCTTACCACACATTCCTGCATTGCTGCTTAATTTTGAGATTAACAACGCCCTTTGTTATGTGAAGGTGTGACTTAATTTTTTATTGATTGTGGGTAAGGTGGTGTAATTGAATTTTACGACATTTATTTATAAGACAAATAGATACTTCAATAGTAGGTATGGCTTTTAATCTTATCATGAAATTGATGGTAATTAGAAGAGTGAGTTCCTGGCTGGTGTATCATGGAACATAGAAGTGGATTTTAGTAGTCTGTTTTATGAGGGCAACTATGTGTTTGTTGTGAGTAGCAGGCAGTGGGAAAAGATCCCTGATGAAATGAGAGAGGTTGTTTTGGGAGAGGGAGGTTATGGTCATGAAGAGTAGAGTTCCTTTACAAATATATTTCTCTGCACCTGAAAATGAGGCCCAAAAAGTCATTTGAAGAATTGATCATGGCTGTAATAGAGCCATCTGGAACCACATAATAAAGGCTAAGATTAGTTTGGGAGTTCACAGGCAGAGGGCATGGGTTTTTGCACTCTGAGATAAGATTCCTTGGTTATTTCAATATATTTCTCATGTATTAACTTCATGCTAGCTCCTTGACTAGAGCTCCTTAGGCTAGAGCCTAAGTCTGGTTCATTTTATAGTATGGCTAGCACAAATTTGGTGCTCACAAATTCATAGTAATATACAAATCAGCATATAACATAGCATTCTGTATTATTTGTGATTATTTATATTTGGGATTAGGGTTGAAAAATGAGGTAGATTTCAGCCTGTATATGGGAATTTTCCTCTGCAGATAGTGACTTCCTCTTGAAATAAAAACAAAAGGAACCTAAACGATGAGTATGTTATGATACATGATGAAATGTATCATAAAACAACAAAAAAGATTTTTCTTGTCAATGTGGCTCCAATTGTTTTAGTTTGTTAAATGTTCCTCTCTAAGTCATATGCAATAGTTGGAAATGGTTGACTATGCCCTCTCCAATGACATATGACCTCCCTTCCTCTGCCTGAATCCTGTGGGAAAATAAACCAATTAGAGATCGATTTCATATCCTCTTGTCTAGCAGCTTAGTCTTGAGTGGGAGAGAAATGGAACAGTGAGAAGCTGATGGACAGGACAGGGGCTTGGGAGAGAAGGCGGGAGTGTTGGTGTTACATTGGTACATTTAGAATAATACACGGATTTAGCCCTAGTCCTTAGGTTTTCTTTGAGATGGAAATCCCCAGGTTAAGCCGTGGTCTAGACCACCTGCTGGAAGCCACAATTATATTCATAGAATGAAAGTCTAGCCCATGAGAATCTTCTATATTGGGTGAGGGTCTGTCTGATTAGGACCATATTTATCTTTTTCTCTTTCTTTAAACATTGTTTGCTTTATAAATGGCCTTAAAAAATGCTTCACTTAAAACTTATTTTCTTTATCCAGTCTATCACTGTTGGGCATTTGGGTTGATTCCATGTCCTTGCTATTGTGAATAGAGCTGCAGTGAACAAACAAGTGTGTGTATCTTCATAATAGAAAGATTTATATTTCTTTGAGTATATACCCAGTAATGGGATTGCTAGGTCAAATGGTAGTTCTCCTTCTAGATCTTTGAGGAATCACCACACTGTCTTTCACAATGTTCGAACTAATTTACACTCCCACTAACAGTGTAAAAGTGTTCCTTTTTCTCCACAACCTCACCAGCATCTGTTGTTTCTTGATTTTTTAGCAATTGTAATTCTGACTGGAGTGAGATGGTTGGTATCTCAATGAGGTTTTGATTTGCATTTCTCCAATGATCAGTGATGTTGATCCTGTTTTCATGTTTGTTGGCTGCATGGATGTCTTATTTTGAGAAGTGTCTGTTCATGTCCTTTGCCCACTTTTTAGTGGGGTTGTTTGTTTTCTTCTAGTAAATTTGTTTAAGTTTCCTGTAGACTCCGGATATTAGACTTTCGTCGGATGGATAGATTGCAAAATTTTTCACCCTCTCTGTAGGTTTTCTGTTCACTCTGATGATAGTTTCTTTGATAGACTGGATAAAGAAAATGTGGTACATAACACCCTGGAATATTATGTAGTCATAAGAAGGAAGGAATGAGATCATGTCCTTTGCAGGGACATGGATGGAGCAGGAAGCCATTATCCTCAGCAAACTGATGCAGGAACAGAAAGTCAAACACTACATGTTCTCACTTATAAGTGGGAGCAAACTGATGAGAACACATGGACAAATAGAGGGGAACAACACACACTGGCGTCTGGCAGAGCAGAGAGGGATAGCATCAGGAAGAATTGCTAATGGATGCTGAGGCTTAATACCTAGGTGATGGGTTGATCTGTGCAGCAAATCACCATGGCACATGCTTACCTGTGTAACAAACCTGCACATCCTGCATATGTACCCCAGGAAATGAAAGTTGATGGGAAAAAAAAAGACTTGTTGAGGGCTTACCCTGCCATGTGTCAGGCACTTTTAAATATACGGATTTAGCTATTCTCACAACTACCTGTGAGGAAATGCCATTATCTTCTCCACTTTAGAGATGAGATAATTAACGTATGTGCCTTGATCAAGGACACATCTCTTCTAAGGTACACAGCCGAGGTTTGAACTTAGGTAAACTTGCTCCCAAGGACACAGTCCTAATCACCAAACTCTACTAACATGGGCTGCCCTAAATCACTGAAAATAGTCTGTAGAAGCTATTCCACAGCCATACATATTTGTAGAGTATATAGGTGTATATGCATATATGGTTTGCAAAAGGTATATATTGTATGTTTTGCATATAAATATACAATTTATAGATATAATTTACATATAAATTTGCACATATAGACATACACTTTCATTTAGATGTCTGTATGGTAATTTGCATATAGAAGAGGGTCTAGAGGAATTAAATAACAGTGGTTATTTCTGGTATTGGTTTTTAAAAATATTAATCTCTTTGCTTGGGTCTTTTTTGATTTCTCTGTGATAAATATATGATGGTTCACGGCTAATTTTTCTTACTTTAAAAAGGATTTGTATTTATTTATTTAGGAAATTTAAAAACATGCATTGATTGAGTTCCTGCTTGCTCAATACAAAATTATACAAAGCCTGAGAAAAACCTTGGGTCGGACATAGACCAATGGAACAGAACAGTGAACTCAGAGATAAGTTTACATATTTACAGCCAGTTGATTTTTCAGCAAAGCTACCAAGAACATACATTAGGGAAAGGACATCCTCTTCCATAAATACTGCTGGGAAACCTGGATAACCATTTACAGAAGACTGAAACTAGACCCCTATCTTTTACCATATATGAAAATTAATTCAAACTGGATTAAAGATTTAAACATAAAACTTAAAGCTATAGAACTACTAAAACAAAACAGGGAAAATGCTTTAGGACATTGGTCTGAGCAAAGATTTTATGACTAAGACTTCAAAAGCACAAGCAACTAAATCAAAAATAGGCAAATGAACTATATTAAACCAAAAAGCTTCCCCACAGCAAAGCAAACAAAAGAGTAAAGAGACAACCTGTAGAAGGGGAGAAAATATTTGCAAACTATTCACTGACAAGGGACTAATATCCAAAGCATACAAGGAACTCAACAACAAACAAATAATCCTATTAAAAGTGGGCAAAGAATCTGAATAGATATCCTAAAAAGGAGACAGACAAATGGCTAACAGCTCTATGAAAAAATGCACAACATCACTAGTCATCAGGGAAATGAAAATCAAAACCACAATGAGATATCATTTTACCCCGGTTAAAAGGACTATTAGACAAAAAATAACACATGTTGGTGAGGATGTGGAGAAAAGGGGACTCTTATACACTGTTGGTGGGAATGTAAATTAGTACAACCATTACGGAAAACAGTATGAAGTTTTTCTCAAAAAACTAAAAATAGAACTACCATATAATTCAGCAGTCCCACTACCCGGTATGTATCTAAAGGGAAGGAAATCAGTATATCAAAGGGATACCTGCAACTGCATGTTTATTGCAACACTATTCACAGTAGCCAAGAGATGGAATCAACCTAAATGTCCATCAACAAATGAATGGATAATGACAATGTGTGTACATACAAAATGAAATACTATTTAGCCTAAAAAAGAATGAAATCCCGTCATTCACAGCAACATGGATGAGACTGGAGGACATTACATTACGTGAAATGTCAGGCACAGAAAGATAAAGACCACATGTTCTTATTCGCCCTGTGGGGGTAAAAATAAATGGATCCCATGGAAGTAGAGAGTAGAATTGGAGGCATTAGAGGCTGGAAAGAGTAGAGGGGAGGGGAAGATTGGGAAAAGTTGCTTAACAGATCCAAAATTACAACTAGATAGGAGAGGTGAATTCTAATGTTCCACAGCAGCTGTCTCCATTTTGGCTCCAGGGACTGGTTTGTGGAAGACAATTTTTCCAAGGTCCCCAGGGGCTGAGGGGATGGTTTTGGGATGAAACTGTTCCACCTCAGATCATCAGGCCTTAGCTTCTCATAAGGATCAGGCAACCTAGATCCCTTGCATGTGCAGTTCACAATAGTGTTCGACAGGAGGTGGAGCTCAGGCAGTAATGCTCACTCTCTGGCCGCTCACCTCCTGCTGTGTGGCCTGTTTCCTAACAGGGCATGGACTTGGGCACCCTTGTTCTATAGCATTGTATGGTGAATATAGTCAATGATAATTTATTGTCTGTGTTCTAAAAGCTAGAAGAGAGGATTTTGAATGTTCCCAACACAAATAAGTGACAATTGTTTGAAGTGATGGATATGCTAACTACCCTAATTTGATCATTATATATTGTATATGTGTATCAGAATATTACTCTATACCCCATAAATACATACAATTATTATGTGTCAACTAAAAATAAAAGGCAAACATCCAAAACAAACACAAAAATCATGGGTCTGGAACATTACCTGGCTATCTGGTTACCTTACTGATTTACTTTTCTTTTCCAAACAGAAGACCAGAGAATTCCAAAAGTGTGTGTTACTATGTTGGCACCCAGGACACCTCTCCAAAACCTATTCTTCTTTTCGTCACTTTGCAATATCAGCTCTTTTCCAGAGAATCCCTAAATAAACCGGAACCAGTGTCTCCTCTGCATTTCACCCAGAGCCATGGGCTCATAACCACCTGATAATACCGTGGAACAGGGAGCTTCTCCCCTGGAGGGTATTTAGTACTGTGAGAAGAAGGCCAAGAGGCACCTTTCAGCCATGATGGATAGGAGGTGATGTTGCCTTGAAAGTTTAGTCTTGTCTGTTCCAACAGGCCCACACCCTCACCCTCATCCACTCTAAAAGAACTAGGTCTTGTGGATCTATAAGCCTCTCACCACTCATGCAGACCTTAGGGGCAAAGTCATTTGGCTGCTTTAGTTTCTTAGTTTTTTTCCCTCCATTAAATGGAAGTAGGTAAGAATAGATGTGCTCAATCCAGCCCTAACCCTGCTTACTTTCTAAAGATGTGGCCAGGGGAACCATTATTTATTAATTACTTGTAGCTCGTGTATAAACGGGGAACACTGAGGACGTGCCACCCAGAGCTGAGTGGTGGCCTACATCAGTCCTGAGAGTGGAATCCACAGCCTTTTGTGAGTGACCAGGACAACAGCAGACTATAGCCTTGGTCTCAGGGCTCCTAGGAGAAGTGCACAGACCATCACTTTCTGCCTTGAGGAGAGACAGCCACAGGATGTTGACCTCCCTGCCTCTCTGTAGGGACTGCTCCAGATATGTGCTTTCCTAGGTGGGATAATCAGGACATCCTCACGCAGTGAGCCAAGGCCCTGGAAATGATGTAGATATATAGTTTTTGGAAGATAGTTGCCAGTAGGAGTGGCTCCATGAAAGGCACTCCTTATACCACACACACACACACACACACACACACACACACACTCAGCCCCATGGCTCAGAGCAGCCTGGGGCTGCTCTCACTACTGGTAGTTTCACTACTGAGGGTTCAGGGCCACTTACTCTGGGTGCTGCTGTGCCCAAGACCACACCACTGAGCCCATTCCTACGTCTGATGCCAACTTCCTTTCCATTCCAGCAGAATCACATTTACTGCCGGAGCTCCTTTACAGGTATTAGTCATATCTGCCACTAGGGGACAGCAGCACAGTATACTTGCCGTCTATGCAGACTGGGAAGCTACCTGGTGAAAGAGGTTTTCTGGGCCTTTGAAGTGAGGCTTCAGCCCTGAGTGTCCCTGAGGACAGGGCCATTTTACACGTTACGACCAATCCAATGTGACTGGGACTTATGAGCTCTGCAAGAGCCAACAAAAATATTTGAATCAAACATAAATAGATAGGGGCTATGCTGTGCCCTGTGTGTGAGCAGCTGCAGTGGCAGAGGCAGCATCCAGAGGCAGCGCAGCAGTTCCACCCCATCGCTTTACTTTTTGCTGCACTGACATAGCCACTATGCAGAAGAGAAAGTCTTCAGAGAATACAGAGGGCAAAGATGGCTCCAAAGTAACTAAACGGGAGCCCACAAGATGGTCTCCCAGATTGTCAGTAAAACCTCCTCCACCAAAACCTGCACCCAAACAAAGAAAAACATCTGCTAAGAAAGAACCTGGAGCAAAGGTTAGCAGAGGTGCTAAAGGGAAGAAAGGAAAAGCAGGAAGCTGGAAAGGAAGGTACTGCACCATCTGAAAATGATGAAACTAAAGCTGAAGAGGCACAGAAAAGTGAATCTGTAGTTAACTAGGGAGAATAAATTGTCATGAAAAACTGCGGTTAATTTTATGTATCCCTTGGGTCAACTTTTAAAAGCTGTTTTTACTATTTTCTAAATGCTAATTTTTTAGGACTCTACTAGTTGGCATGCAAAAATATGTAAGGATCAACATTTTCCCCTCTCATAATCACGCTTTTTGGAAAGTTCCATCATCCTCAAGTAAAATAAATACCAGTTGAATATTGGAAGCTGTGTGTAAGATGGATTCAGCATTCCACGCACTTGCTTTAAAATTTAGTCCTGTGTATACTGTGGTGTTTTTACTGTGCATATTTGAGTTTTTCATGCAGTTTTTCTGGAGCAATAAACAGTGATGCTTTTGTACCTGGGTTTTATGTGATTTTAGTAAAACATGGATAGTTATGACCACCTGCTGACAATTTGTGGTTTAAAATAAAAGATTTTCTTGTCTACAAAAATAAAATAAAATAAAATAAATAGATGTCTTTCCATAGGTATACCTGTGTGTCAGCTCCAAAATAAATGTGCAAAGGAAATCTATGAACATTTAAATTTAAATGTCTAGATACAAAACTTTGTGAATCTCATCTATTGTTAAATTTAGTATTAATAAAAAATTCTTACTTGTTAAGCAATTTTAATATATATATTTTCAAAAATGTGCTCTGCAACTTCTTTGCAACTGCAAGGAAGTCATAGCTAAAATGAGGCAAATGTACAACTTATGTCCTAATTCCAAAAACAAAACTATAAAATTTTTTTTCAAAAAATTTTCAGCAAAAATTGTATTTAAGTGGTCTGTGTGTACATTTCAATGTGTTTGATATGATTTGTAAGGATGATTTGTCCATCCTTTGAAAAAAATAGAGTCTGTCTCAGAAAGTGTAAACATACTTCATTCCCATCAAGTCTCTGTATTTTCCATAAATTTTCCCTCTTGTCTCTAAAATAGCATGCACATTTTTTGAAAGAAGCCTCTATATGCAAACTTTAAAAGTCAAGGATGGGCGGTAAGTCCCTACAGGAGATGGAGAGGGTGGGCCTGAGATGGAGCAGCCTAGTTGCCTTGAATGTTACGTGAATGCCTTATGGTCACAGGGGTTTAGGGCCCCTCTCTTAGACCTCTGAGCTCTGAACTGCTTTGAGAGAACATCCTTTCTGAGTCATAGACACATTTGCCAAACTCTAACTGTTGAAAAGAATGGTCACTCATAACCTCCCTATTCCTGCAAGGTCCTCGGAACATGGATGCTGAGATGGTGTCTTCTCCATATTTTCATGGCCAGACTTCCTGTTAAGGCTGGAGGTGAGAAGTGGAAGGACCACTTTCTATGGTTTCCTCCCCAGCCCCTTCGGATGGATCTTCATACACTCTGGTGCCCTTTCTTCTCTGTGAGGTTTGAGCTGACACTGAGTTGACAGTCCGAGGACCTGGGTTTAGTCCTATCTCTGTCTCTTTCTTTCTAACTGCATAACTTTTGACAACACTAAAGAAACTCCATTTTCTTATTTGCTATGAGCTTGATTATGTCTATGTTTCCATAGGCACATGTCTGTGTAGGGATTATGTTAATTTATGTATGTGACAGGAAAGATTAGGACATCCAATTCCTTTAACAAATAATGATTGAATGCTAGGCACTACTTCAGACACCAAAGAAACAGCAGGAACAAAACAGGCACATGTAGTATTGCTGAACTGTACCAAATTCCTCTCCATTGAGGCTGTCTCATTTTGCATTGCCACCAGAAGGTGTGAAAATGCTTGCTTCTCCCCAGCCTTATCATCATCTCTTCTCAAACTTGCAAATTTTTGTCAAGCTGATAGTGAGAATCATATCTCAGTATACTTTTGGTTTATGCTTCTGGTATTACAAACAACTTTAGCATCTTTTCATATATTTAAGCATCATTTGTATATTTTGTGAGCTGTTTATATCTTTTCCCATTCTTATTTCTTATTTTGTGTGTTTGTGCCTTCTTTCTTACCCCCACCCCCACCTTTTTCACTCTTTTCAAAATTAGGCTGATTTTTCTACACGTTGATTCCAAAAAAAAAAAAAAAAAGGATTATTTATTCATTTACTTACTTATTTACTTGTTGACTGCTTTTCTGTTTTAGTTGTGAACTTATACTTCTATTAATTTTTATGGGGAATTCATGTAGCTGTGTTCTACAGATCCTTATATGTCTAGCTTAATTATCGTTTTCCAAAAATTCTGCAATTTCATTTTATATTCAGTTCCTTTTATTCAAGAGTTTTAAAATAATGTGTGTGTGTGTTTACATATATGTTGTTAATTTCCAAAGACAACAACAACAACACAGGTTTGGCAAAATCCATCACTATTACATGTTCCTTTAAGAATGCTATTTGTGACCAGGGGCAATGGTTCATGCCTGTAATCTCAGCACTTTGGGAGGCTCAGGAAGGTGGATCACTTGAGCTCAGGAGTTTGAGACCAGCCTGGGAAACATGGCAAAAACCCCTCTCTACAAAAAATACAAATTAGCCAGGTGTGGTGGCAAGGGCCTGTAATTCCAGCTACTGGGGAGGCTGAGGCAGGAGAATTGCTTGAACCTGGGAGCTGGAGGCAGCAGTGAGCTGAGATCATGCCACTGCACTCCAGCCTGGGTGACAGAGTGAGACCCTGTCTCAGAAAGAAAAGAAAGAGACAGAGAGAGAAGAAGAGAGAGAGCAAGAGAGAGGCAGAAAGAGAGAGAGAGAAAGAAAGAAAGAAAGAGAGAGAGAGGAAGGA
>NW_012114810.1:2863240-2909495 GCF_000951035.1 Colobus angolensis palliatus
TCTCAGCTCACTGCAACCTCTGCCTCCTGAGATCAAGTGATCCTCCTTCCTTAGCCTCCTGAGTATCTGGGACTACAGGCATGTGCCACCATGCCCCGCTAATTTTTGTATTTTTCTTTTTGTTGAAATGGGATGTCATTATGTTGCCCAGGCTGATCTTGAACTCCTGAGCTCAAGCAATCTGTCCACCTCAGCCTCCCAAAGTGCTGGGATTACAGGTGTGAGCCACCACACCTGGGCCTATTTCTAGTTTTGAGTAATGCGTTGACATTTTCTTTGTGACCTGATATTGAATATTTCATGTGTAGAAGGTATAGTTTTTTCTTGTTAGGTTAATACATTGCTGGACTATACGACTGTAGAGTTCTTTGTATCTTACTGAATGCACTGTTTCTTCTCTACACTTACTGTCTTGAGCTGAGAGAGATGATTAAAGTGCCCTATTATTACTGTGTTATTTTCTTTAAGTTTTTCCTTGTATCTCTTATAGTTTCTGCATCATCAGAGTTGTGCTACATTATTGAATGCATAGATATTAAAAACCGTTATATCTTCATTGTGAAATTATAGCATTTGGCATTTTAAAGCATCCTTCTTAGTCTTATTTAATGCTTTTTGATCTAATCTGGGATCAACATCATGACTCCCGATTTCTAAATTTTGTTTTAACCTGCATTTTCCTGATATATATTAACTCAAACACCTCGTTTACAAATTGTTTTCTGACTCTCTTTGATTTGCATACCTCCTGTAAGGAGCATAGACTTGTATAGAGTTAATAATGCAACTTGTTCGTCTGGTAGTGAGTTAAGCTCTTGACATTATTATTATAAATATGTTTGACCTCAGTCTATCACACTCTTTTATGTCCTATTTATGAAAATATATATCTTTTACATAAATAACATCATCCACTCTGTTGTCTGTGTTATCTGCTTTTTTCTAGAATGTCTTTTGGTGTTGAGGAAGGTTCGTATTTGTGTTGTCATCTTACAGTATATCTTTATGTAATATGTATTCTGTATTCCCCCTTCGCTTTAATAAATGGCATATTCACTTCCTACTCTAAGTAATAATGAAATTTTCTGGAAATTTTCACCTTATCTTCCTTCTTCTTTCCTCAGTATCTAATGTGAAGTGATATCCTTTTACTCCCAGTTTTTCCTTGTAAGCATATGCTTATATTAAGACACTCAGGGAGCTCATTCTACTTTCTGTATGCTTTCTCTTTCTCCTTTCATTTTTTTGTTAGCTGTATTGTATTTAAATTTTCAGTGCATATAACATGGAATGCTATTCTGTCACCTTTATCCATATTATGTAGTCTTAGTTCTACAGTGAAATATATTTAAATGTGCATCATCAGATTGTATGCCAAACAGTTCTATGATTCGGGGTTTAGTGTGTATGTATGTGTGCTGATTCTCTAGTAGATTCCCCAGAATGGGCTCATGGGAGCAATATTCCCTGAGTCTTTGCATTTTCTTTGCTGTTTTTCTTTGGTCTTTGTACTTACAATTCAGTGTGAATCGATATAAAATCTACTTGTCCTCAGAAGAGCAACCTTGCCTTTCACACATTTACCCTTTACTACTCTGGCTCCAGCTCTAGATTTTTGTTCGGTATATTAGTTTTCTATCATCACTGTAACAGTTTACCATAAACTTAATGCCTTAAAATGACAAAAATTTTATTCTCTTACAGCCCTGAAGGTCAGGAGTCTAAAATCGAGGTGGCAGAAGGGCTATGTTACTTTTGAAGGCTCTAGAAGAAAATGTCTTGCCTTTTCCAGATTCTATTCTCCACACATTCTTTGGCTCATAGCACATGGCCACAGCCACTGGTTTCATCACCACACTTCCTTTTATTGACTTTGATCCTCTTATCTCACTCTTGTAAGGAACCTTGTGATTATATTGGACTCACTCAGATAATCCAGAATAACCCCATCCTGTCCCATCTCAAGATTCCTAACTAAATCACATCTGTGAAGTCCCATTTTGCCATATAAGGTGACATATTCACAGGTTTCCGAGATTAGGTCGTGGATGTCTTTGGAGGTTGTTATTTAGCCTACATTTTGTTTTTGTTTGGTTGTTGTTTATTCCACATTTTGTTTTTTCCTTAGCGATTTCCCTTACTTCTTGTAAACCAATAACGCAGTGGAAAAAATGCTTTACGCAGGATCTAGTTATTTTGTCTTGGGAAATCTTTCAGAGATTCTAGTCTTCTCTACTGACAAAAGCACAAGACCCCCAAGAAATTCCTAAACAATATTAATTGGCTCCAAACTTTAGAACCAGCATCTGTAGGGTTAGGTTTATACATCATTTTTTTTTTTTCTGAGATGGAGTCTTGCTCTGTTGCCCAGGCTGGAGTGCAGTGGTGCGATCTCGGCTCACTACAACCTCCGCCTCTTGGGTTCAGGAGATTCTCCTGCTTCAGCCTCCTGAGTAGCTAGGACTAGAGGCCCACCACCACACCTGGCTAATTTTTGTATTTTCAGTAGAGATGGGGTTTCACCATGTTGGCCAGGCTGGTCTTGAACTTCTGGCCTCAGGTGATCTGCCCACCTCGGCCTCCCAAAGTGCTGGGATTACAGGCGTGAGCCACTGTGGCCAGCTCTATAAATCTTTATTTTAAAAACTGTTCTTCTGGTCACTCTTATAATAAAACAGAATTGATAGTCTCTACCCCATAACATGGCTTATATCTGGTGGGTGAGACATCATGAGAGGTCAGAGCTGACAATGATGGGGAGGTAGGAAGGGAAGCACAAAATTCTGGCCCCTGGCTTAGTACCTGGTAACACAAACCTTCTCGCTCTTTCTCTACACAGTCACTGGGAACCTTCTTCCATTTCTTGGTAATCTTAAATCAGCCTTCCTGTGTGACCTTAACAGGTAAATAGAGGTTTAACACTATAGAATTAGAGGTAGTGAAAGACCAAGAAGAATTTTGCCTATCTAAATACTAATTGTCCTTTCAGGGCCATCATAAGGAAAGCACCTTTTCTACGAAACCTTAGCTGGTCCATCTCTGCCAAGTATTAAGTATGATATATAGCAGGAATCTCATAGAATAATCTTCTCAACTAGTTGCTCTTCAAAGGTAGGGACTATGTCCAGTTCATCATCTCATAACTCTACAGCCCTTGGCCTGTAATGTCAACAGAAGGTGATTGAATGAGACACAGAGGCCAGTTGCATAAGGTTTTATTGATGCATTAGGGTAGATTGGGCAATAGATAGATGTCAGAGATAAAAATAGTCCTGAAACCCCCACAAGATGAGGACAATTCAGTACAAAGGGGTGACTTGCTCTGCGTCTTCCTGCTCCTGAGAGGGTCTGCACCACAAAGCAGGTAAAAGAGAAGAGTTTAAGACAGAAAGCTCCTTGCAGAAATGATCTCATTGAGAAAGACCTAAAAGGGAAGCTGTATAATAAAGAGCTGATGTCTAGGGATGCACCTACTGGACTGGCCATGCAGGACAAGCCAACCTCTCTCCAGCTGTCTTCTTCCAGTACTGGACATTGGAGTCGGGGGAGTCATGGCTTGTTGCTTCTCAAGTAGGAATACAGCTCCCTAGCTGTGATGCCTTGCTTCTCTTCTGGCTGGGCTGCATCCTGGCCCTGTGCTGAGGAAACACTGGTATGCAAGTTGCCCTGGTCCAGCCTGAAGATTGCTGTCTCCCTTGAGTGGTCATCAACCCATTCCTCACCAACCACAGTGGGCTGTATGTCTCCCTGCCCTTCTGTCACGTAGTGCCTTGGGTGAGTGCTGCTCCACTCCTGCCTTCCTGACTCAGTGCTTGCCCCAGTCTGGGTCTGTCCTCCTGGTACTGTCTCTCCTGCCTCAGGGTTGCTCACTTGTGTCCATTTTTGACCACTACCTGGCTGTGTCTGGGTCTGTCCCTGTTCTCCAGACCCTCCGTGGCTTACAGTTTGGCTTGTATCCTGCCCCACAGTCTGGGTGTGTGACCCTGCCTGTGTCTGAGCATGTCCTCCTGTCATAGCCTGGCTGGTCTGGCTCCTGCCTTGACCGTGGATCTCAGTCCCTCTGTTCTGGTCATTGGTGGCCTCCTGTGTCTGGGTGCTGGTGCTTTCTGTCTGGTGGCTGCTGTCCTGCTCTGCAGTCTGGGTGGGTGTCTGGGTGTGTGTCCCTGCCTGTATCTGAGCATGTCCTGTCACAGCCTGGCTGGTCTGGCTCCTGTCTTGACTGTGGATCTCAGTCCCTCTGTTCTGGTCATTGGTGGCCTCCTGTGTCTGGGTGCTGGTTCTTCCTGTCTGATGGCTGCTGTCCTGCTCCACAGTCTGGGTGGGTGTCTGGGTGTGTGACCCTGCCTGTGTCTGAGCATGTCCTCCTGTCACAGCCTGGTTGGTCTGGCTCCTGCCTTGACCATGGATCTCAGTCCCTCTGTTCTGGTCATTGGTGGCCTCCTGTGTCTGGGTGCTGGTTCTTCCTGTCTGGTGGCTGCTGTCCTGCTCCACAGTCTGAGTGGCACCTGCCTGGGTCTGAGTTCCAGATCCAGTCACAGTCTCACCTGTCTGGTGGGCTCTGTCCTGTTCCCTGGTCTGTGGCTGTCTCTCTGGCCTCATCTCTGTGGTCTGATGCCTCTGGCCTTCTCCAGCTCTCTGGGTCTGCTCTGTGTGCCTAGAGCGTTGTGTCTGCGGACTTGTTCTCTCCTGGCTCTGGGACTCAGCTTGCCTGTCATAGCTGCTGACCCACGCAGAGCCAGTGGCCTGACCCTGGGTCTGAGCCCCAGGCCTGTTCTGCCCTCTGGAAGGCTGCTCACTCTGTCCATGGCTGCTCCCCTCATAATGCTGCCCTTTCCCTGCCCTTCCCACTTCAGTGCCCTCTCTCTGTCCTTCACTCAGCTCCTGCCAGGCCCCAGAATGGAGGCTTCCAGACTCTTGAGAGCTGCAGGCTCTCTCAGGACTCTCGCTCAGTGTCTTGAAACAGGCCTGGGCGACTTTAAACACCAAGACCAGGAATTCCTTGAATTCCACAGTCCCTGTGTGGTCTTCATCCAGCAGACGCAGGACCTCATCCACAGTGGCTGGATCGTGGGGTTTCTGAGGAGAAGATGAGGTGAAGTCAGCATCCCTCCCCTGAGGGGACATGGGCAGGCCCCTTCCACTCTGCTGCCAGCTTCCCCTGCCACAGACCCCACACTCCACACACATACGGCTAGAGCAGCAGCAAGACTTAGTTGCCTTTATTTTTTATTTTTTAAGTCCTGTCTCTCTCCCTCAAGTGTAGGGAGCATTTTTTGTTTTGTAGCCTCTATTTGGCACAATTTCTGCGCTGCAGGAAAATTAGATAAAGGTTTATTGAAGAGTTAATAAATTATTGAATTCACAATGCAACTTTCTGGGCTCTGAGGTTGACTGAGCTGCCCCTGGCATCTTGCCCCTGGCACTGAGGCCTTAGTCTCTTCAGTAGGCCCAGCACAAAGAGCAGCAGGTTGGGAACACAGCCCCATGGGAATTCTGTGCTTTCCTCATTGAGGCCCAGATGTTTTCCCACGATAAAGAGGGAGGGATGCAGTGGGCCTACAGGGCTGTCCTGAGCATGTGGACGCAGCATCCTTCTGTGCCCATACATCCTTGCCCCCGAGGCCATCATCATCCCGGTTGCTTTAGATGCAAACCAAAGACAGGAAAGTGCATCAGGCCTTGGTTCCGGTTTGTCCGGAGGGGTGGGGCCCCGAAGTCTCCCCCTAGCTGTTAACAACCTGCTCTTCAAAATTTCGTTTCTGATGTGATCAGTGTGCTAATATTTTTGAATAACTGCTTTGTGCAAGCCCAGAGCTATGCTTCTAATGAATGCCTATGAATGGATGATTACATTTCAGATAGACGTGGGAAATATTTACTATATCAAATGTAAGAGGCAGCAGAAAGCAGCAGTTATTTTCATTCTGAAATATCCAAGGCTGTGCTCCTCTCTGAGTTGTCCTTTTAGAGTCTCTTTACCTTGTCTTTAAGTTAGAATTAATTAAAACCAAGGTTTTAATCTAAAGAGCCAGGACTTGCCAACTCCCATGACCATCTCCAGTTCTTTCACCTTTTTTTCTGCCTGCACAGTTGCCATCTGTCCTGGCAGGCCTGGGTTTATCTGCTGCCTCCTCAAATTCCCCAGGCAAGGCCTCTGCAGGCAAACAAGGTTTCACTCTCCTGCTATGTCCCTTCTCCACCCGGTTCAGCACACCGTACCACGATCACATCGGCAAACTCTTGCTCCAAGAGTCTTTTCAGCTCCCCTCGGGTGAGCGCTGTGCAGGTGCCCTCCGTCCTTGCGTAGCGCCTGAAGGCCTCGATGATCCCATTAATGTTTCGCAGTAACTGAGGCATCTTTGAAGTCAACCTGGACAAGATGGAAAATCCCCTTGGAGGCTCCCTAATCAACCTCAGCTGTTTCCTTTAGAGCATGTCTGCTGCTAGGTCTTTCCTTGCATGTTCAGCTCTGTTTTTGGTCTTCCTTTGTCCTTTCCTACGTAATACATCTTATGTGTGGGAAGGAGGAGCACACAGGATGGAGGCAGGTTCCTGAGTCAGGATTAAATGCTGGCCCCATCACCTACATATGGTGTGAGCTGGGACAAGTTGCTCTGCCTCTCCATGCCTCAGTTTACTCATTGTAAATGAAGGTGATATTAGTACTCTATAGGATTATTGTGAAGATTTAAAGACATAATTCATAAAAAGCATTTGGCAGATGCCTGGCTTATATTTAGTGCGGCTTATTAAATATAATTATTATGCTATTATACACATATACACACATATAATTTTTGTACACTTACATAATCACTCTACTGCTCACAAGGCACTTGCCTGTGCATCATCTCTTCTAATCCTTATTATTTCCACTTTTTTTAATAGGTGAGGAAACAGGCTCAGAGAAGTTAGGCCACACAATTTTTAAGGAGCAAAGAAATCCTAGAATCCATCTCTCCTTAACCCAAATGCAATGGGCTTTCTAGAATGTACCCTGTGGACAGGATTTATTTGCTCATCACAAGGTGTTAGGGTCCCATTGGGAACACCAAGAGGAAGTAAATACACGTGTGAGCCAACCCCTGTCTTGGTTGGGAGCCAAGCAGGAATTCCAGGGACACAGCCCTCCTTTCTTGTTTTTTTTGGGGGGAAAGTGGGAAGAAGCTGGGCTACCACCTGCTGGGAATGCTCAGGAGGGGGAACCTTCTTTGGGTGTGAGGCCTTCCAGTTCTGAAGGCCCAAGTTTCTCTGAATGTCACTTCTCTCCACAGCCCAGGGACTTATCAGAAAAGTCAGCTTGCCCAACAAGCATGTGGCTCCATCAGGTCCAGATTTCTGGTGACCTACGAGTTGCTTCTTAATCAAAGGGAAAGCTTTTCTTTTTCATTAGCCAGAAGGCTGGAGGTAGGTTGAGGTGGGGCCTGGGTTTGGCTGCATGAACAAGAGGAAAAGAGACTTGAAGATTCATTAAGCAGAAGCCTTGGAGAGACCCAAAGGAGATGGTATCAAAGATGACAAGTCTCAAATGCAAGGAGAGATGGAGCCCACAGCAACTGGAAACCCAAAGCGAGGATGGGATGAGGCAGATATAGGTAGAAGAAGAAAGAGAAAAAAGGAAGGAAGGAGACTTGAGATCTAGAAAAAGCAGATCAATGTGGCCATGAGGACTCAGTAGGTTATAGCAAAAAGTGGGTTGTTCAGGAGAAACCCTTTCTTGGATCTGGTAACCAACAATTTCAGGCAAACTTTTCATCAAGGTAAAAAACTGGGAATATTTTTCCTCAACATAGATGAAAAATATCTTTCTTTTTTTAAAACCATGTAGCTGACTTTAACCACTGACCTTTAGATAATAGAAAGAGTAAGATGACCTTTTAGTTGCATTTTAGATTCCTTAGAATAAATCTACAAATATTTTGCCTAAATATCACCCTGGTGTAGGAGAGGGGAATCATGTAAGCTCCTTCATTCATGACACAGTTTGATCTTACTGTTCTAGGTTGCCATAAGTAAACTGATTCTGATCCCACAGACTCTCAGCACTGCAAAGAAGCTTCCAGAGCCTTAGAAACAAGAAACCTTTGCTGATCCAGGAAGGCCCATGGGTGGCCCCATAGCAGCTGCCCACATAGTTTCCCAGTGACAGGAGCTCCTGCCGGGCCAGCCTCAGGGAGGAGGAGAAAGTTGGATTGCTTTAGGAGAGCATGTTTCCCAATGTTAGCGTTGGTTTGCCCAATGCCAACAGCTAGCTCTGAAGGAAACTCATACCTGACAGCCCCAGTTTTATGAGCTCGGATCCCCAAGACACTGAGAATGAGAAAGGTTTCTTATGAGGGGACTTACCTAATGCCCAGGTGGGATGAAACAAGTGGCTGTTACGTGGTGTGAGGAGTACCAGGTCAGTGTGATGAGAATCTTTTATAGGGGTTTTAACCAAGGCTCTTGTTTTAGACAGGATATCCCGCCCTATGGGAAGGCTTGATTCATCCAAGATTCAGCCCAGCCCAGCCCCACCTCCTCTTGTCTCTGTTTTACCTGCTGATGTGTGACTGCTTTGGTCTAATTAGCAGGCCCCTCCTACCACATTTGGTGCTTTCTGTAGCTGAGTCCTCGGAAGCTTCTTTCCATTGTGATGGGCTCAGCAGTGCTTGGCACAGGCTAAGGTCCTGGTGAACATTCTTTGTCTCCATGAGCCTACAAAGTCATGGGACTCTTCCCCCCACCCCGCTTTTTTTTTGTTTTTGAGATGGAGTCCTCTCGCCCAGGTGGAGTGCAGTGGTGCGATCTCGGCTCACCGCAACCTCCACCTCCCAGGTTCAAGCAATTCTCTGCCTCAGCCTCCTGAGTAGCCGGAATTACAGGTGTGAGCCACCACGCCTGGCTAATTTTTGTATTTTTAGTAGAGACAGGGTTTCACCATGTTGACCAGGCTGGTCTCGAACTCCTGACCTTGTGATTCACCTGCCTCTGTCTCCAAAGTGCTGAGATTACAGGCGTGAGCCACCGTGCCCGGCCACTCTTTCCTTTTTTAATATAAATGTTCAAGAATATATCTATTGAGGTTAACTTTTACAAAGTAGCCACTTTGAGAGGCCACACATGTTTTTGTGGTGATGTTACTCAGAACTGCTATTACTTAGAACATTTTTTGAATTCTCGTTTTGCAAGTGCCTTTCACACCTAGTGTATGAGACACAAGAAAGCCAGTTTCATCTCTTTAAAGTTGGGTCTCATTTTTAAATTAAAACAAAAAAAGTTAATACCTTACCCACCACATGCTATGGGTAGGTAGCATTTTGTAGCTGGTGAGAAAAAAGGCTTACCATGATCATGTACAAACTCCTCATTGCAAGGACAGGAAACTCAATGGGCGGCTAATCAGCAAATATTTGTGGAAAGCTTGCTCCATTTCAGGCAGAGGGCTAAGGCCCTAGGAATAGAGTGTTGAATACAATGTCAGCAGTTTCAACTCTCGTGAAGTCTATAGCCTGGCCATCCCAGGGGAAAGTCCCCAAGAGGTTAATGATGATGGTAATTGCCATTTCATTTCATTTGATTTTAGTTCATTTTCATTACCATCTCATCTTATTTGATCTCCCTAGTAATCCCCTGAAGTGGTATGGCTAAGCCCAATTCATAATGAGAACACTGAGAAATCCTCAGAGAAGTAGCCACTCAGGGAAGAAGAGACAGTGCTGGACTAGAGCCCCTCAGACTCCAGGCCCATGTTCTCTGTTGCATCGTGCGGCCATTTATTCTTCTCTCATTGAGTTTTGGCACTTTATAAACATCACACGTATCCTCAATGCATGAAGAACCATTCCTGAGGAGGAAGTTTTCTGAGCTCTGAAGCCAAGTCCCAAAGAGGGCTCTTGAGTGGCACTTTGCAGATAATATATACTGTATAGCTTCCTGAGTGACTCTGGAAGGGAAAATCATCTTTACCATCCTCACTTATAGATCAGCATGCAGCAGACAGGAAAGGGAACAACAGGCTGGGAAGGCATGGTAAGGGCCTTGGTTGCAGAGACTGGTGTATTGAGGGCAGCCCCATAGCAACAGCACAACCTCCAGCACATCCCCTCAGGGCACAGAGCACTGGGGAGCTCCAGACTGCAAGAGGGCAGGATGCAGGCTTTGTGTTTGGAAAGATCTATCTACATGGGGACGGGTTGGCTCCAGTCCTGGGGTGAAGGTGGGATAGGCATGCTGGTCAGGGAAAAGCAGAGTAGGGGCCCCAACCTTTGGGAGCAAGATGGGGCTGAGGTTGCTTCTAGCTGATCAGAGTTAGAAGAAGCCAGTATGAAAGGGTGAAGTTGGAGAACAAGAGGGAGAGCCGATTAGACCTTCTTCTGTGGGTGGTGTTTGAACTTTTTCTGAAGGGGCTTAGAACTTCCAGAAATGTTTGGGAACTGATGGAAAGTTAGGGAAGTAACAAGCCAGAGGTTGTATCTAGAAAATGAATGTGGGATAGGTATTATTAACCCAATTTATAGATGAAGAAACCAAGGCACAAAGAATAAGTAAGTAAACTTAAGTAAACTACCTAAGGTCACATACCTAGGAAGTTAGACCTGAATTTGAACTTAGGTCTGCCTGCCTCCAAAGCCTAATAGGTCTTTACATGTGCCTGGGGCAGGACTGAGCTGTGGGGAATTGCGATACCGTAGAAGCGGAGGTTAAAGAACTGTATGTGTGTGTTGGGTCAGTGGAGGTGGGTTGGAGTTTGCAGGTGGGGCTGGGGGAGATGAGTTGGCAGAGATTGGGACTGAGCCTGTAATTGAGTGTGCAAGTTTCTTAGTTTGTAAAGTTTGTGAGGAGATGTTATAAGTTAGTGTGCAAGTTTTCAAAATCAAAATGGAGTCACTTGTCTTCAAAAAAGTCCTTGACAAATATAGAGCTAGGGAAGGCTGTGAAGAGAGAGTTCTCATGCTTGTACACCTGATAACAAAACTGTCACAAAAGACTGCAAAAACCACAACCTTGCACAAAGGCCATAATAGCGTTACATAACAAATGCTTCTGTGAGGACATCTGCCCAGCAACTCCCTGTCCAACATCATACTAGCAACACCATTGTTATTGATCTTTGTAGCCAAGAATATGCATTTCAATACAATTATGTAATTTTCATCATTTTTCCTGTAAGAACTTTTGTTTTCCTTTACCTCCCTGAGTATGCATGTAGTTTACTAAGGCACATTATTCCCATTGCAATGCCCTATTCTCAAATAAATAACTTTTCTTTTTAAAGAGAGCCTCTCTATGGTTATTATTTAAATTGACATTAGTGACTCTACTTAGTAGTTACATTTTACGGGTATGCTGGAGGACAGTGAGACCAGGTGCTGGATCAGAAACTCAGCAATGAAAACCCAGTTTCGCACTTTGATTCCTTCTTATACACTTACTCAACAATGTGTTGCTAACCTCTACTTGGTTTATTTCTACAAGATACAAGCAGTATTTGCTACACTTAGTGGGCTACAAATTACGATTGCTTTCCAGAAAACTAGCCCAATTGGGCAAACAGGCCCTACACACCAAAAACAGTTATTTTAAAATGAAAAGTAGAAATTTTTAGAATGTTAAATAAAACATATTGTCAAATATCACAAGGTCTTAGGTAAAGAATCCCTGCTCAGGAATATGACAGGTCAGGGTCTATGTCAGCAACACCTCCCTACCTATGCTTGTTTTGGTTTGCTAGTTTTATTTTACTTTATTTTATTTGCTAAGTGCCTACTATGTACAGACACTGCGCTAAAAGCGTACACATATCATTTTATTTAACCTTCACAACAACCCTATGGTAGCAAAGATATTATCCCAATTTCATAGATGAAGAAATTATCATTAACTAACTTAATTTTCCAAGGACAGAAAATAAATGGCAAAGGCAGGATTTGAACCCAAACCTGTTCAACTTCGGAGCCCAGCATCTTAATCACTCTGCTTTGCGTCTTGGCTGAAGTTTCTTACCTGAAGTCTGGGAAATTCCCTTTGACTTAAACCCAGCTTAATATGGTATGTTCCAGCTTAACCACTATGTGAACTAGCTGTGAGACCAGAGTAACAAATAAGGCAAGTTCGCAAATCCAGAGGCCCTGTGAGATGCTGGGGACAAAGCCCAAGGAGATAATCTGTCTTCATACTGACACTTCTCCTCCTTCCGCCTTCCCCCTTGTTCAGTGACAAAATCCAGAATGTTTGGCAAAAGCATCTGTAGGTTCAGCCCGGGAGAACAGCTGGGCTTTCATGGGGGTGGTGCTTTTCTTCGGGGTCCCTCCAGCCCTACATCATGATCGTTATCTCCTGACTTCCCCAAACAGGGAAACTGTACTTACCACCCCCCACCTCCCCCACTCCACACACACACGGAGGCCGAAGCAGACTGCTCAGCAGGCTAAACTCCATCTGTCTAATGAAGTGTCTCTTCCAGTGCAGCTTCATCAATGTCTGCTGTCAGGTCTTGATTGGCTGGTGGATGAAGGGGACAGGGAGACAACATGGTAAGCTACCTGGGTCCTCTTGGATCAGGTGGCAGGTAACTGTTAACCCTGACATGGCTGCCTTCAAATTTCTGCCATTACAAAGGCAGCCAAAAACCCAACCCTTAAAGAATGCTGCTCACCAGACATCTTCACCTTCACCCGGGAGCACACAGCGGTAATATGGGACAATGAATGGCTACAGGGTGGCCACTCACATCTCTCTCAAAAAGTAGCAGATGAGAAAATTCCATGATCTTGGGCTTCACCTTCAGAAAAGAACAAAACCGAATCTGAAAGCCAGAGAGCTGTTTCCTAGAGTTGCTTGGGTTATGAGAGAATTTGCGGGTCCACGTTGCCCACGTATCCTTGCTGAAAGACAGGGTTGCGGGGGAATGGTTCTTAGAGGAAAAAAGAACAGTGAGAAGTTCTGGGCCTTCTTATTTTCTCTCTGCCTAACTTGGAGTCTCTTTTCTCAAACCCACTCCACGTAGCCCCAATCAGAAAATCCCGGAAGCCCAGATGCTCAAGTTTTGCCCTAGAAATGCCAGGGAGGATTAGGCAGATATTGGAGACCCACCTGTTGACACAGTTTCCAGTGGCTTAGTGAGTATCTCTCAGGCCATCTGGACCTAATCCCTGAACGGACAGGTTGTGTTGGCCCTGCAGTGTCTCTGAGTTCTGATCTAGGCAGCAGGCACATGGCTAACATGATTGTTAGTGTCCTTGGTTTGGCCAGAAGAGCTGGAATCTGCCATTTAGTAGGGACTCTGCATATCCTAGATTTAGGTGTCCAATCCATAGGCAGAACTCCTAGAAGCTGCAAACTGGAAGGTTCCAAGCTGTTTTTTTCCCAAGGGGAAAAGAAGAAAAATCATGGCAGGAGCAGTGAGCTCCTTTTCCCACTTCACCTCTGCTCCTTCTCAGAATCCTACGAATTCCTGGTGGTGCCAAAATTTATCAACTTAAATGTAAAGGAAACAGACTAATTTTCTCACTATGTCCTTATTCCTATCACAATCTCTGGTCAAAATTTGGGCCTACTCTTCCCTGCAAAGATCCAACTCCTACTGCCTTCTTGACTTCCTGTAGCCCTTCTTCTGGCCTTGAATGCTTCCTCTCCATCTCCTCCATGCAAAGACCCCCCCATCCATTCAGAACAGCTCCAATAGCACTTCCTCCATAATATATTTCCAGATCAACTCACTCTGATGAAGTCTCCTGCAAACATATTCTCTTGCTCCAAATACTCTTTTGTTGGTACATTTCACAGCATCTATGTTACTCTACCATCATTACCATTGATTGTCTATTTGCTTTATTATCTTTTCTAGGTCATCTCCCTTTTTGAGGACAAGGCTGTTTTGCAGTAAATGTGTAATGACGTGATAAGAAAGCATTGCCCATTTCTCAGGAAAGCACAGCTTTCTCCAGAAAACATAAGGACTGGGTGCTATGTCACTTAAGCCTGGCCCCATATTTCCACCCCTTTAGAGCTCCTGGGCTTCATTACTATGCTCATGGGGACAGAGGGGATACCTCCACATCCAAAGCCAAAAGGGGATCCCAGGAGCGAGTTCGTAAAAAACACTCCAATGCAGCTCTAATCAGGATGGACTGGATTTGTGCTGGCTTTCACCCTACAAACCTGTTGGTACAGGTCTCCACTAGGGTTGGTCAGTTTTTACCTAAGTCTTTCTCCATTAATCAAAGCACCTGTCCCTTCCAGGGAGTGTTGGTATCCAAGATTAAATGGTGATCAGCAAACTGAGTAAAAAAGGAACACCAAAGCCTTGCAAAGGTGAAAGCCATTAAATGGGAAGTAACTTTGGGGGGTTGGAAATATAGTTCTTATTTAATAGGAAGAGAGTTGGGTGCTGAGTACTAAGGGCCTATGAGGTCATTCTGGAGGCCACTGACTATTGTTAAACATGAGCATTCATTTTCTTCAGACCACATTGATAAAGCCAGTTTGGGGAAGATTAGAAGGCACACAGGCATGGGTCTCTTCTCCAGAAGTGCAGAGACCAACACAGCTCCACAGTGTAACTGGCTGCATGACTTGAGAAGTCTCTTAAGCTCTCTGAGCCTGAGTTTCCTTATCCATAAAATAGGGATAACCTTTGTTTACACCAAATGGTTATTGTGAGATTAAAAATATACCCTGTGTGTAAAAGTGCATTGTAAACTGATGAACCCTACAATATTATTGTTGTTGTTATTTAAAGCAGTAGTGAACAATCCTTTTGAAGACCAAGAAGAGGAATGGGCATGACATTACTATTTCAATGGATCACTCATTCTATCATTTAAGAGGCATAATCTGTGAATAATAACACACACATTGGAAAATCCAAAAATAGAACTAGAAAAAACAGTGAGCAATATTTCACAACTGTCCTTTTTCCCCACAAAAGGATTTACTAAAGACTTTCTTCAGTTACTTTTGTATTAGTTTATATATCCTCACTATTTCAGAACAAAGGAATATAAAGCTAATGTTAGGAGCCATTGTTTTCAGATCATTCTGAAGTGAAAATAGAGTTCTCCATGGAACATAAAGAAGTAATATTCAACTCATACAACTTTTGTGTTGCCAAAAGCTAGACACAGCCTTGCAGTAAGTAGTTACTGGTATGTAGAGCTGTATGGGACTCTCTGAGGTGGTGGTTTGCTGAGACCAGCTCAGTCGGGGAGACCCTAACCCAACAGCACTAGAGGAATTAAAGACACACACACAGAAATATAGAGGTGCAGAGTGGGAAATCAGGGGTCTCACAGCCTTCGGAGCTGAGAGCCTCAAACAGAGATTTACCCACGTTTATGAACATCAAGCCAGTGATAAACATTGTTTCTATAGATTATAGATTAATTAAAAATATTCCTTATGAGAAATAAAGGGATGGGCTGAAATAAAGGGAGGGGTCTGGCTAGTTATCTGCAGCGGGAGCATGTCTTTAAGGCACAGATCACTCATGCTATTGTTTGTGGTTTAAGAACACCTTTAAGCGGTTTTCCACATTGGGTGGGCCCAGTGTTCCTTGCCCTCATTCAGATAAACCCACAACCTTCCAGCGTGGGCATCATGGGCATCATGAACATGTCACAGTGCTGCAAAGATTTTGTTTATGGCCAGTTTTGGGTCCAGTTTATGGCCAGATTTTGGGGGCCTATTCCCAACATGTCCCCCTTATTTGATTTGCAAAGTGATAAAAGCAAAGACAGGTTTGTCGCACTGAGCCACTTCTTGCAGGAGTCAGGATCCGCATCTGCAGACTATACAAAGACAAACAACACAGATTAAAAGCACAATCATCATTGAAATCACAGAGCCTCCAAGTGTTTTTATTCATTTTAATGGCTTACTAGCTGCTAATCTGTCTGCAGCTCCTTCAAGCACTCCAGTTCCTGGCATTAAGGTCAGGTGTGCCTGGGATGCTTTAAATATTTTTTCTTTTAATTTTGCAATATCCAAACACAAGTTTGTAGAGTGTCCTTCTAGATGCTTTTTTATTCTTTCCTAAATTTTGATCTTATTAAGAGCTATTAACAGTTTCCACAAATTCTTATCTTTAGCTCCTACAATGGGCCATATCATTTGAGGTTGAGGTGCCACTATACCACCATGTTTCCAGATAATAGGAACTCTTGCCGTACTTCTTACCATTTCTGCCACCTGACCATTTTGTTCAGACCAGCTGAACATAGTGTGGCCGTGGCACACAGACTGAGAGGTACAATTCAAGCTAAACATCCCCTTAGGGGACCAATTAATAGATTCCATAGGAATCATTGTGCAGCACTTCTGCCTGTTCTGCAATGCAATCTTCCTAAACAAGTACGTTCATTTTTTCTAACTGGGTCCAATCCTGTCTACAAATAGGTTTTTGAGGGCGGTATGCCTCAATTATAGGAGCAGATCTATTATGGTAAATACAAAGACCAGAAAGCATGTGTAACTGTCATCCAGGCATTATTGCCAGCCAAGATTGATAAATATGCCCAATAAGTATAATTGTTCTCTGTGCCAGCCCTAATTGAAGGAATACTCATGGCAGTGGTGATCACCGCTATCATAGCTATTTTTAAATTACTCATTGTGACTGGTTGTCCCACTTTCCTCAGGTTTTCTTCCGCCATGTGTGACAGCTTCTTGATCTGTCCCCAGGTGGGTGTTCAGCAGGTGTTGCTCGTGACAGTTGAGGTCCTCCTCAGTGTCACTCTTGACATGGCTGCAACCGGGGGGTCCTCGGGAACCTCCCAGAATCTCTTCCTCAGACAATTGGTCTGCAATTAGAATTTGTGCTCCCCATTGTTGTAATAAATCTCTCCCCCATACATTTATAGGTACAGAAGTTATAGTTGGTTGAATAGTCCCAGGTTGTCCATCAGGCCCTTCACAATGCAAAATTTAACTACTTTGATATACTTCAGTGGCTTTACCAACTCCAACTATGTTAAATTGAGCGGGTTGAATGGGCCATGTGGATGGCCAGCGTTGTAGAAAAATGATTGAAATGTCTGCTCCTGTATCTACCAAACCTTTAAATTTCTTTCCCTGAGTAGTTATTTCACAGGTAGAATGTTTATCAGTAATTTGATTTACCCAATAAGTTGCCTTGCCTTGTTTATTTGTGCTTCCAAATCCTCCTGTTTGTTTAATTTCACTTTTCCCCATTCCCACATATGGCACAATCAGGAGCTGTGCTATACACTCTCCTGGCTCTGCCTTCCAGGGAACAGAAGTAGATATAACAATTTGAATTTCCCCATTGTAATCTGAGTCAGTGACTCCTGTTGTATTTGTACTCCTGTTAAACTTAAACTAGACCTTCCTAGAAGTAATTCTATCATCCTCGCTGGCAAGGGTCCACTGACTCCTGTTGGGACCTTTTGCGGGAGTTCCCCAGGCAGAAGGCTCACAGCTTTTGTGCAGCATAAATCTACTGTGGCACTACCAGCTGTGGTGGGGGACAGACATTGTACAGGGGTGTGGGAATGGCCTGAGCCGGAAAAGCCCAGTTTGGTACGAGGCTGGGACGGGCCCCTCATGGCATTTCCTGAAATCGGGTTCCCATCTTTATCAAACTTAGAATGACACTGATTAGCCCAGTGTTTTCCTTTTTTGTATTTTGGACATATTTTAGGCTTAGCAGTTTTCTTTTTTCTCCTATCTGGCGGCCTGACTTGCTGATTTTTTTCTACATTCTTTTTTAGTATGACCATGCTTCCCACAGTTAAAACAAGCTCCAGGAAATGGAGTATTTCCTTTATCCACTCTTGGTCCTGCCATTGCCTGTGCCAACAAAGTAGCTTTATGCAGATTACCTCCGGTACCATCACAGGCCTTGATACAATCAACTAAATGTGCTTTCCCTCTAATAGGTCACAGAGCAGCCTGGCAATCGGGATTAGCATTGTCCGAAGCTAATAACTGTAACACTATATCCGGAGCAGCCAAATCTGCAATTACCTTTTTAAGAGACTCCTGTAACTGAGATATAAAATCTGCTCACGGTTCTTTTGGTCCCTGTTTTACAGCACTAAAGGAAGGGTATTTTTCTCCACCAGAAGTGACTTTTCCCAAGCTCTAATGTACACTCCTCTAAGCTGTTCTATGGCATCACCCTGCGTGACCGCTTGGGCATCTAAACCAGCCCAGCCGCCAACCCCCAAAAGTTGGTATGCAGTTATATTAATTTGAGGTTGGGCCTGGGCGTTGTGAGCAGCCTGAATGGAAGCTTCATCTGTCCACCAAGTTTTAAATTGTAAGAACTGAGCAGGAGTTAGACAAGCTCGAGTAAGAGCATCCCAGTCGGTAGGAATCATCTGACTGGAAACAGCAACATTCTTTAACAGTCCTATTACAAAATGAGAACCTAGTCCTTATTGATTAATAGCTTGTTTAAATTCTTTGAGTAATTTAAAAGGAAAAGGCTCAAATGTAGCAGGAGCATGTCCTTAAGGCACAGATCTAGGGGGTGTATTCTAACAGGGGACTGCCAAGCCTCTAAATCACCCTCTCATCTAGCTTGCTGAATTCCTGCCTGAATAGAACTGAGAGTGGTAGCTGGAGGTACTGCTTGAACAGTCACTGGGGCAACTACTTTTCACCCAGTGTCCTCCAGAAAAGAAAGATCTGGAGGGTCAGGCCACTCGTTTTCTTCAAAATAATAATAAGGGTGTGCAGAAGGGTAGGGATGAACCTCTCCCTCCTTTGCTGCTTTAGCTTTAGCTGGCAAACAAACCTGCTCTGTAACCTCTTCTGTTACTTCGTTATACTCTCCTTCCTCCTCATCTTTAGTGTGAAAATGTTCCAAGGTGGAACGAACTAGAGCCCACACTTGTCCCATTGCTATCCTGATGCTCCCTAGTTCCCCTTCTTACTCACCACGGGGAATGCTTTAAGAGTACTTGGGTGTCCTCCAGCTTAGTTCCACATTTTCCAACAGTTGCTCCAGTGACCCTTCGACTTGAGTTTCAGGCCCCACGTTGGGGACCACTTGGTGAAACCAGCTTGGTTGGGAAGACCCTAACCTAGCAGTGCTAGAGGAATTAAAGACACACACACACACACGCACGTGCGCGCGCATGCGTGCAGAAACATAGAGATGTGAAGTGGGAAATCAGGGGTCTCACAGCCTTCAGAGCTGAGAGCCTCGAACAGAGATTTACCCACATGTTTATGAAGAGCAAGCCAGTGATAAGCATTGTTTCTACAGATTACAGATTAACTAAAAGCATTCCTTATGGGAAATAAAGGGATGGGCCAAAATAAAGGGATGGGTCTGGCTAGTTATCTGCAGCAGGAGCACGTTCTTAAGGCACAGATTGCTCACGCTATTGTTTGTGCTTTAAGAATGCCTTTAAGCGGTTTTCCACCCTGGGTGGGCCAGGTGTTCATTGCCCTCATTCCAGTAAACCCAAAACCTTCCAGCGTGGGCATCATGGACATCATGAACATGTCACAGTGCTGCAGAGATTTTGTTTATGGCCAATTTGGGGGCCAGCTTATGGCCAGATTTTGGGGGCCTACTCCCAACAGTGGCTGATCTGGGTGCCCAGTCTTTCCCTGTAAGTGCTAAGAACCTGATTTCTATCCCTTTCCTGAATTGAAGTTTTCAGGTGCTTGGTGGCCTTATTGTAAAGGTTCCACAAATCCATGTGCCTGCCAACCATTGCTGCATATGGAATACATGTCTGACACTATGTGTGTGCTATTATTTTTCAGACATAGGCTGGTGAAGTGGCAGCAGTGGCCAAGACACAAGTCACTTTTCTCCAGGGTGGGCCTGAAAACTAGGTCTGAGACACTGACTACTGAAAGGAGCAGGTTACAGGCAAGGCCTGGAAATCTGGATGGTGACAGTGCCTGGCTCACAGAGGCCAAGATCCATCAGCTAAAGCTTCATTCAAGGCTTAGCAAAATTCAGTTGAAATGGATGTCCTGAAAAGGAGCATTAGGAGACACTTCAGAGGAGGTGCTGAGGAGTGCAACAGGGTATGGATGAGACTGTTAGTCCTAACAGTCAGTTCATTTACTGATGAAGAGATGGAGGCTTGGCTTGAAGCTCGGCAGCTGTGGATGGTGCAAAGATTAAGTGCCAGGCTGGGCATGGTGGCTCATGCCTGTAATCCCAGCACTTTGGAAGGCCGAGGCGGGCAGATCACCTGAGGTCAGGAGTTCGAGACCAGCCTGGCCAACATGGTAAAACCCCATCTCTACTTATACAATACAAAATAATTAGCCAGGCGAGGTGGCAGATGCCTGTAATCTTAGCTACTTGGTAGGCTGAAGCAGGAGAATCATCTGAACCCAGTAGGTTGAGGTTGCAATAAGCAGAGACTGTGCCATTGCACAACAAGAGGGAAACTCCGTCTCAAAAAATAAAAATAAAAAAGATTGTGTGCCCACCACAGTGCTGCGGTGACTTCTGCACATGACACATTTACATCTCATACCCTGAAAGGTTCTTCTTCTTCCCATATTTCACAGGAGGAACTTGAGTTTCAGAGAGGTGAAACGACATGTCCAAAGTCATACTGACCACTTTTGGGGGAGATAATGAGGTAAGAGGCAGGCGGGACTTGTCTCTGGACCAGATTGGAGACTGGCTAAAACAGAGAAGAGACACTGAAAGCATCTCCCATTGCTCTTGCTGTCAATCACCATGAGACACTCCCACCAGTGCCATGACGGTTTACCAATAGCATGACAACACCTAGAAGTTAACACCCCCTTCCAGGGCAACACTGAGAAGTTACCGCCCATTTTCTAGCTATTTCTGAATAACCCACTCCTTAATTAGCACGTCATTAAAAATGGGTATAAATATGACTGCACCCCACACCCTGTTGCTACTCTGGGTGCACTGGCAATGGGGTAGCCCTCCACAGGAGCAGTCAGAGAGCTGTAACACCATTGCCACTTCAATAAAGCTGCTTTCTTCCATGACTGGCTGACTTTGATTTTCTTCCTTAGTGAAGTCAAGAACTTGCCCTACATCAACTGAACTGGAGCTGTGTTTTTTCAAATCCTGCCTCAGTGGGCTTCTTACTATGCAAATTTGCCTCCATGGTGGATTTGGGGTAAGGTGGGGAACATGAATGCCCATAAGTGGTAGGTAAAGTGTTTTTTTCAACGTGAGGGCCTGTTTCACAGTCCTCTCACTAAGGCAGGAACAAGGACATTGAAGACTATGAGCATGGGCTAGGGTGGTCCCACATAAAGGCAAGATCTCAGAAGCAGTTCTCTGAGGCAGGAGTGTGGTGCCCTGAAACTCCATGTAGCATCACAGATAATAGCCTATTTCAACCCTTTAGAAAGAGACTCAGAGCCTGCAAGAACTTGGAGCCTCCTTCTTTGCTTCTCATTTGTCATCCTCTTAGCCTGTCCTTGGCCAGGCATGACTTTTGTTGTTGTTGTTGTTCCAATGGAAACTGAGGACTTTGCAGGCCAGCTGAACTCAGGATATAATCTGGCTCCTCCTCTTATGAACTCTGTGACTTAGAACACATCCTTGACTTCGCTGAGCTTTGGGCTCTTCTCTGAAAATGGAGGTTATATAATACTTTTTCCTTCATGGATTGTGTGTAGATTAAATAAACTGGTGAATCTTGAAAGGTTTTCCTGGTGACAGATGATAGTAGGTTCTCAGAAGACAATAGATATATGATGCCAATCATGAAGATGGAGACAAGAGCACTGATGGCAAAAGATAACCAGCTCTTCAGAATTCGCTAAAAGTCCTTAAAGAAGAAGACTTGATATGGTTAAACAGAAAACCCAGAGGCTCCTATGATCATGAGGGAGGTTTTTGTAATGTAACATGGCTGAATAATAAAGTGCATGTGTTCACCTGTAAAAGATAATCTACTTAAGTTTCAACATACATTTCTCTGTTCAGTTGCAAAGTAGGACCAGAGTAGTTGAAAATTCCAAAATTGTGACTGCAAATGGAAAGAACAGAAAAGTCTCTGCCACTTCTATAAAAGCCATGGGACAAAGCTATGAATATTTGGGCATATGTTGACAACAGTTGACACAGAATCAGAATCACACAAGAAGCAAATCCAGAGAGGATAACATTTACATGATTTACCAATTCCCCAGTGAGGTGGAATTCATGTGAACCCCATAAGTGCTTTGTAAATTATTTTGAAATCTATTGTGAATACAATTTTTCTTAAACTAATACTTCTATCAAATAATTTATACAACGCTGTGGGTTCTGTCACTTTTAATTATTTTTGCTGTCAGTTCCTAAGATCTAAATTGAAAGAAGCTCATCAGTTTTACTATGGATGAAGTCCTAACTGGGAAAGGATGTGCTCACTGCCTTCTAGATTTGGGTTCCCAGACTTGGCTCACAGGTCAGGTCTCTGCATCTGGTCCAGTGCTTGATCTCCCTGGATGTGCCACACCCATCACTTGTGCTCAGATGGTCTCTCTTTGAACCCGCTGCCTCACATGCAAAACCAAACGCAGAACACTGCAAGGTAAGGTGAAGTCCCTGAGGTGTGTCATCTGGGGAAGGGCCAGCTCTGCTCTGCCATGAAGGATGCATGTATTTGTTTTGCTCATACTTGGAAATATGTCTTTGTAACTTGGAGGTATGTCTTGTATATGTCCAAGCACTAACAAGCCTCAGATTGCTTTTTTTTAAAAAACATAATAACATCTGTCCCTACAAGCTGTAGAGAGGATATAGGCACTGACAATTACAGGCTAGCTCATCATAGTGAAGGTATATGAAATACATATATTTTTATGTGATATTGGGATTATTCTGTATACAATACACAGTTTATTTTACTTGATTTTTACATAGTGATACGGTTTGGCTGTGTTCCCACCCAAATCTCAACTCGAATTGTATTTCCCAGAATTCACACGTGTTGTGGGAGGGACCCAGGTGGATGTAATTGAATCATGGGGGCCAGTCTTTCCTATGCTATTCTCGTGACAGTGAATATGTCTCACAAGATCTGATGGGTTTATCAAGGGTTTCTGCTTGCTGCTTCTTCATTTTTCTCTTGCTGCCACCATGTACAGAGTGCCTTTTGACTCCTGTCATGATTCGGAGGCCTCCCCAGTCATGTGGAACTTTTCAGTTATGTCTTTATCAGCAGAGTGAAAATGGACTAATACAGTAAATTGGTATCAGGAGTGGGGTATTGATGAAAAGATATCTGAAAATGTGGAAGTGACTTTGGAACTGGGTGACAGGCAGAGATTGGAGCAGTTTGAAGGGCTCAGAAGAAGATAGGAAAATGTGGGAATATTCGAAACTTCCTAGAGACTTGTTGAATGGCTTTGCCCAAAATGCTGATAGCAATATGGATAATGAAATCCAGACTGAGGTGGTCTCAGATGGAGATGAGGAACTTGTTGGGAACTGGAGCACGGTGACTCTTGTTATGTTTTAGTAAAGAGACTAGTGGCATTGCCCCATGCCATAGAGATTTGTGGAACTTTGAATATGAGAGAGATGACTTAGGGTATCTGGTGGAAAAAATTTCTAAGCTGCAAAGCATTCAAGAGGTAACTTGGATACTGTTAAAGGCATTCAGTTTTATAAGGCAAGCAGAGCACAAAAGTTTGGAAAATTTGCAGACTGACAACGTGATAGAAATGAAAGACCCATTTTCTGGGGAGGAATTCAAGCTGGTTGTAGAAATTTGCATAAGTAGCAACGAGCCTAATGTGAATCCCAAGACCATGGGGAAAATGTCTCCAGGCCATGTCAGAGAACTTCATGGCAGCCCCTCACATCACAGGCCCAGAAGCTCAGGTGAAAAAGTGGTTTTCTGGGCTGGGCCCAGGGACCCTGAGTTGTGTGCAGCCTAGGGACTTGGTTCCCTGTGTCCCAGTCACTACAGCTGTGGCTGAAAAGGGCCAACGTAGAGCTTGGACTCTGGCTTCAGAGGGTGGAAACCCCAAGTCTTGGCAGCTTCCACAACTTGTTGAGACTGCAGGTGCACAAAAATCAAGAATTAAGGTTTGGGAACCTCTGCCTAGATTTCAGAAGATGGATGGAAATGCCTGGATGCCCAGGTAAAAGTTTGCTACAGGGGCAGGGCCCTCATTGAGAACCTCTGCTAGGGCAATGCAGAAGGGAAATGTGGAGTTGGAGCACCCAGAGTTCCCAGTGGGGCACTACCTACTGGAGCTGTGAGAAGAGGGCCACTATCCTCCAGACCCCAGCATGGTAGATCCACTGACAGTTTGCACCATGCACTTGGAAAAGCCACAGACACTCAATGCCAGTCTATGAAAGCAGCTGGGAGGGAGGCTGTACCCTGCAACACCACAGGGTCAGAGCTCCCCAAGACCATGGGAACCCAACTCTTGCATCAGTGTGACCTGGATGTGAGACCTGGAGTCAAAGGAAATCATTTTGGAGCTTTAAAATTTGACTGCCCCACTGGATTTCAGACTTGCATGTGCCCTGTAACCCCTTTGTTTTGACCAATTTCTCCCATTTGGAATGGCTGTATTTACCCAATACCTGTACCTCCATTGTATCTAGGAAGTAACTAGCTTGCTTTTGATTTTACGAGCTCATAGGCGGAAGATACTTGTCTTGTCCCAGATGAAACTTTGGACTGTGGACTTTTGGGTTAATGCTGAAATGAATTAAGACTTTGGGGGACTGTTGGGAAGGCATTATTGGTTTCAAAATGTGTAAACCATAAGATTTGAAGGGTCCAGGGGTGGAATTACATGGTTTGGGTGTGTCTCCACCCAAATCTCAACTCGAATTTTATCTCCCAGAATTCCCATGTGCAGTGGGAGAGAGACCCAGGAGGAGGTAACTGAATCACGGGGGCTTGTCTTTCTTGTGCTATTCTTGTGATAGTGAATAAGTCTCACAAGACCTTGTGGGTTTATCAGGGGTTTCCGCTTTTGCTTCTTCCTCATTTTTCTCTTGCTGCCACCATGTAAGAAGTGCCTTTTGCCTCCCGTCATGATTCTGAGGCCTCCCCAGCCATGTGGAACATTTCAGGTATGTCTTTATCAGCAGCGTGAAAGTGGACTAACACACATAGTAAAAGAAAACTAGCTTTTTAAAGATTATTATATAGTCTTCAACTTTTCAACACCATTTTTAGTGGTACTAAAGAATTCTACCAAATGGAGGTGCCATTACATATTTAATTATTCCACTTTTTAGTTTGTTAGCCTGTTTTTTTTTTTTCATTTTATAAGACACACAACATGAGGCCAGGTGCAGTAGCTCACACCTATAATCCCAGCACTTTGGGAGGCGAAGGCAGGCAGATCACTTGAAATCAGAAGTTCAAGACCAGCCTGGTCAACATGGTGAAACCCCTTCTGCATTAAAAATACAAAATTACCTGGGCATGGTGGCCCACGCCTGTAATCCCAACTACTCGGGAGGCTGAGACAGGGGACTGTCTAGAACCTGGGAGGTGGAGGTTGCAGTGAGCCGCGATGGTGCCACTGTGTTCTAGCCTGGGTGACAGAGCAAGAGTTCATCTAACGAACAAACAAACCAACCAACCACACAATATGACTATTCTTAAATATGTATATTTAGGCTTAATTTAAATGTTTTCTTTAAGTACCTAGAATAAAATTGAGGGGTCAAAGAATATTAATAAGTTTGAGGCTTTTATATACAACAGACCAAATTACTCTCTCAAAAAGTGATTTCAATTTATACTCCAACGAATGCTCAGCCCCTAAAAACTCACCAATATGAGGAACCATAAGCTTGAAAGGCTGCCACTTTAATAGATGGTATCTCAGTGCTGTGATTTAAATCCCTTCATTGACTGTGAGTACAATATTTTTTTTTTCAGTGTTTGTTGGCCTTTGTATTTTTTGCCTAACTATTTTCTTTGTTTATTTTTCCTGGAGATGGAAACTTAACCACAGTCTTCCAAATTAAATTCTTTTATTTTGGAAATTACTTTTAAACACATTTTTCTTTAGGCTCTGATCATGGTTTCCTTTGTTTTCTGTCATCTCTAGGCCCTGGAGTCATGGTGGTCTTTTTATTTTTATTTTTTTGAGACGGAGTCTTGCTTTGTCACCCAGGATGGAGTTCAGTGGTGCGATCTCGGCTCACTGCAACCTGCACCTCCCAGGTCCAGTTGATTCTCCTGCCTCAGCCTCGTGAGTATTTGGGGCTACAGGCACCTGCCACCAAGCCCAGCTAATTTTTGTATTTTTAGTAGAGATGGGGTTTAACCATGTTGTCCAGGCTGGTCTCGAACTCCTGAGCTCAAGTGATCCTCTCACCTTGGTCTCCCAAAGTGCTGGCTGTATTACAGGTGTGAGCCACTGTGCCCGGCCAGTGGCTTGCTGACCTAGATGGTGGTACCACTGAGCCAGGCCCCAGCTGCCACAGTGGGCTCTGGGCAGAGGTTGGTGCTGCTTCATCTGGAGGACAAGTTGTTCAGCCACCGGGACAGAGGATGTGCTTGAGAAGGAGAAGGGTTTGGGGCTGCTGCCACCTGTCTGATGCCCTATCATCCAACCTCTGGGCTGGAAGCTGCTCTGGCTATTGGAGGAGCTCTGGATGAGGTAGGGGGCACAGTGTCGGCTGTTGAGGCCAGCTTCTCCTACTCCACTGTGCCATCTCAGGTGAGTCCCACCATCTCTCTGGGCATTGGGTGCTTATCTGGAAAATTCAGGGGCAGTGGCTCTTTCATAGGCATGTAGTAAGGATGAAATGGAAAAGTGTCTTGTGGATGATTATGAATTTTAACAAAAGCAAAGTTATTATTTTATTTGTAAAAATTTATGCAGTACATTTGTTACATGTATATAATGGAGAGTGAGCAAGTCAGAGTACTTAAAGCATCTCTCACCTGAGTACAATATATTTTTGTTAACTATAGTCACCCTACTCTGCTATTAAATATTGAAAATATTCCTCCTATCTTATTATACGTTTGTACCCTTTAACCCATTTCTCTTCATCTTCCTCCCTACCCCTCCTCACACCCTTCCTAGTTTCTGTTACCTTTCTTCTCTCTACCTCCATGTGATCAAATTTTTTAGCTCTGACATATAAATGAGAACACATGATATTTGTCTTTTTGTGTTGACTTATTTCACTTAAGATAATGACCTTCAGTTCCATCCACATTGCTGGAAATGACACAATTCCATTCTTTCTTATGACTGAGTAGTATTTCATTGTGTGTATATACCACGTTTTCTTCATCCATTCATCTGTAGATGGACACTTAGGTTGATTCCATATATTTGCTCCTGGGAATAGTGCTACAATAAACATGTGACTGCAGGTATCTCTTTGATTTCTTTTCCTTTGGGTAGATACTCAGTAGTAAAATTGCTGGATTTAATGGTAATTCTATTTTTAGCTCTTTGAGAAATCTCTATGCTGTTTTCCATAGTAGCTGTACCAGCTTTCATTCCCACCAGCAGTGTGTAGGGTTCCCTTTTCTCTACATCGTCCCCAACATCTGTTATGTTTTGTCTTTTTAATAATAGCTTTTCTAATTGGAGTGAGGTGATATCTCATTGTGGTTTTGATTTGCATTTCTCTGACAGTGATGCGGAACATTTTTCATATACCTGCTGGCCATTTGTATGTCTTTTTTTGTTAGGAAAGTTATTATTTGAGCTCTGTCTGTGGTTCTGGCTCTTTAGAGGAAGTGCTGGTTGGTTTGGGGTGGGCAGGTCCAAGTTAGTCATGTCTGGGGAATGTTTGACATGTTTGGGGAGGCTAAGCTAAGACCATCATATTAGCTTTGACCTTCCCACCCTAATCTCACAATAGTGTACTTCTCTGCATCTCAGTTTCCTCACCCTTGAAGTAAGTATGAAAACAGTGCCATTGTTATTGGGCTGTGTGAAGATTAAGTGAGTTAATCTACATAAAACATTGAGATTAGTTTTAGGTACCTTGTAAATGCTTTATATAGATTAACTTGTTTAATTATTACATAATCCAGTGAGGTAGGTGTTATATTATCCTTATTTTACAAATGAGAAAACTGAGACCAGAGAGGTGAAGTTGTCAGCTCAAGCTTGCACAGCTGTTAAGTGGCTGAGCTAGGCTACACATCCAGACAGTCTGTCTTGAGAGCCCACATGTCTAACCACTCAACTCTCCTGCTGCTATCCTATATTGGGCTGGGAAGCAAAGGCAGATAAGGAAGGAGTAAAGCCTGGCCTTTCCCTCCCAGAAGTTAAGATGACAGTCAGGATCAGGCAGAGACTTAGGGTTCATGCTTGTCAGCCCAAACCTGTACAGTCTTATCCAGCCACACCTCTTTCAGGAAATCTTCCCAGATGAGCTCTAACCACGTGAGCAATCCTATTTTCTCCATTCTCTTTGAACTTACGAACCTAGTTTTCTGCCTGTTGCTTTGTAATGATTTGACAATTATTATTCAATTCAGTGGACATTTATCAAATGCCTGGAATGTAGGACTGGAACCAAGGGATATGCAGACATAGACAAACTATATTTCCTTTCTGCTGGGCATTTATAACTTTGTCAGGGACACAGACAAAGACGTAAGAAAGTCACAGGCACAAGAAACACAATTTGAGATCAGTATTGTAAAAGAAATGTGAACAATGTACTACAGAGGCATGGAAAAAATAACTTGTTAATTCAGACTGGGGTGGGTGGTCCTGGGAAGGCTTCTCAGATCGTGTATTTCCATCAGGGTCTTGAAGGATGGATAAGAGGCATGGTGGGGAAAACAATCAGAGGAGCGTATGAACAAAGACTCAGCCTGTAAAATATTCCCAGCAAATCTAAGGCAGCACTGTTGCTGATATTATAGCTGCTTTGTTATCATCATTAATAGGAATGAGAACTCTCTATCCTTAAGAATGTGTTTGCATCTCATTTAAATTATTAGTGGGGGCTCTGCGTTCTGTGCTCCTGTTCTGTATTTCTCTAGGCAGACACGAGCATGCTCAGAGGTCCTTCTCCTGCAAGGGACAAACTGCAGAGAGGGTGGCTGTGTTGTCTGGTTACAGTGCTTAGCAGCAGTTCTCGTCTCCTTGGTCTGGCAAGAGCAATCCCTCTAGGCTGAAATGAGAGCAAAGCTGGCATCCTGCCAGTGGCTGATTCTACTCAGGAGTGAGGCAGGGGACAGTGCCTAAACTTTTTAGTAGTGAACCTACCAAAGATGTTCCAGCACCTGGGTCTGGAGAAAGCATCCAGTTGCATTGCTTTGGATCATTCTGAGGTCTTGGGTTTGGCTTCATTTAATAGATACCGTGTGGGCTTGCAGTTAAGGTGAGGAATCAAAATACTAGATCACCTCTGAATAAGCAGGAAACGTTTTCTAGAAAATACTTTTCCATTTTTCCATTTATCCACCCATCAAATATCTGTCTAGCCCCTTCTCAGTGTCAGGCAGTGAACCTAGTGCTGGGGACCAACCCAAAGATAAAAAAGACGCAGTTCTTTCCCTGAAACTGAGTTGTCGAGTGACATATAGTCACAAAATTACAACCTGAGTACTTTAACCAAAAGGTACAGGGAAGGGGCACCCAGCACAGAATTAGGATTAGAAAGTTGACAATTCTTGAACTGAGTCTCAATGGAGATAAGGAAGGCAGCAGAAGAAGTAGTTCAGACAGAAGGTGTGGTGGAAGGCAAAAGTATAGGATTCCCAGGAACACTTTCGATGGGGATGCATAAAGAGGAGTTGGGGAGAGAGAGACAGTGTGTGTTCGGCAAGAGGTGGAGGTTGCTAAGCTATGTGGCTGGAGAATGTGGGCAGATTTAGGTCAGGAAGGTTCTTTTGGGCCTTGCAACAGTGTTTGGACACTACCCTCAGGGCACCGAAGGGTTTTGAGCATACAAATGAAATGACTTGTTTAGCTTTGCATTTTATAAAGGACACTGTCTGCAGTGAGGACAATGCAGTGGTGAAGAGGCAGGAACAAATGCAGGGAGAACAGTTAGAAGTCTGTTGCTGTTATTCAGGAAAAAGAGGATGGAGACTTGGCCTGGACAGGGGAGTTGGACTAGGGATGGGGAGAGATTTGAGAGGTTTTTAAGGGGGTAGAATTGATAAGACATGGCTATGAAGTGGATGTGGGTGTTGTGGAGCAGAGAGGGATCAACAATTGCTTTTAATGGTCTGATTTTGACCATCACTGGGTCCCTGGTGACACTCTTCACTGAGACAGAAATCAGAGAAGGAACTGGTTGAATCAGGGCTGGTGGCAGAGAGATGAGGTCAGTTTTGGTCATGTTGAGTTAACTGGAGATAGGGTATTGGACTGACTGAGAATGCCAGGTCCTAAGTTAAAGATTTGGAAATCTTCAGTACAGAAGTCCTAGTTAAAAAGTTGAGAGTACTGGGTTTGAGTGAAGTATATAAAGCAGATCAGGAACATTTTAAAGAGGACTGGAGAAAAACAGGGAAAGAATTGTGTCAAGGAGAGAGCACAAATATGGCCAGAATCAAAGAGACACAGTAAGATGAAGACTGAAAGTTGCTTGGCATTGACCATATAAGAGCACAGACAGTACCAGAGACAGTGGACCTGAGATGGAGCAGGGACCCCTTTTAGGATCCTGTGGGACCCTCCAAGCATGGAAATAAAGAAAAATCTCGAGTTCCTTCAAGGGTAATTCCAGGCACCTCGCTAGCTCTGAGAAATAAATGGGCAACTTCATAAGCAAGAAGGTAATAGCCTAAAACAATAGCCAAGGAAGTCAGAGTCACAGGATGTTACATTTCCTACAGAAACCAAAGATATCATCTTAACATATGTCCCTGAGTTGTTTTCTAGAAACCTAGACCCCCACCTACAGGATCCACTGGCACATGGACCTCAGATAAGGGGTTGCTGAGGACTGAGCTCTGACCATCCTTCTCTGTCCTAAAGTTCTTCTTTAGGGGCCTGAAGGAAGTCACGCCCATGGACCAGAGCTAACATGTTTTTCTGCTGTCCCAAACATTTTAAATAAATCTTTCCCTTAACTGATTGCAAATCAGAAAATCTTCGAATCTACCTATGACTCGTAAGGCCCCTTCACCTCCCTGCTACTCCCACTCGGCTTCAAGTTACCCCACCTTTTTAGGTCAAAACAATGTATAACTTCCACGTACTGATTTACAGTTTTGTCTGTAACTTCTGCTTTCCTGAAAATTTCCCCTGCCTTCAAAGACCCTTGATTGCAAGCATCAGAGACTTCGGGTCTTAAGCATGAGCTACCCACTTCTCCTTCCTTGGCAACCTACAATAAATGCCTCTCTTTCCCCCTGTCTGCACTCCTGATGTCAGTGTTTGGCTTTGCTGTGTTGGGCAGGTGGACCCCAAATTTGTTTCAGTAACAGACCTGGAAGTGCAGGAGAAAGAGAGTCAGAATGCGTAGTGTAACAAGTGAGTGGGAGTTGATGAAGAAAGAGAGAGCAAAGATAACTTTTCAATTAATTTGGCTAAGATGGTAAGGCCAAAGAGAGAGGATGATGAAAGGAGAGGTAAGTTGGATGAATTACTTTAAAATGGGAAAGGCTTGATCATGCTTATATGTTGAGGGAAAGGAGTCAGTAGAGAAAGGTAAACATCAGCCTGTATCCTTGGATGCAATGGGATCCCAGCAGGTCCTCGGGGCCACAGGGTTCACAGGGAACTCCAGGCCCTGTCGGCAAAGCTGCCTTCTGGGCTAAAAGGTCACCACCATGCTAAGTCCTCGGCGGCCACCCAGGCCTCAGCTTCTTTCACCCTCCACCAAAGGCTGTCTCAAGTCTTTGTTCTACAAAGGAAGCCCCAGCTGGTAGAAGAGCGGACTTCAGATCAGCTCAAATCTCCCTTCATCTCCAAGGCTTCGGCCTGTGTTTAGCAACAGGGAGCCTTTCTTGTCTCTCTGCTGCCAACAGCCGTGGAAGTAAAGGCAGTTGTGGAGTGTGGCAGCTGTTAAGGGTAGCTGGGGTGGAAGCCTCGAGTCTCGGTTCCCATCCTGGCAGAGGGCGGAGTTACTCCAGCAAGATATGGGTCAGGCTGCCACCTAGTGTTCAAGTCAACGTGTAGCAGGAAGGCCTCGCATGCCACTAACTGAGCAGGAAATAGGTGACAGACGGAAAACCGAAAGCCTGCAAAGAAGCCAGAATTCAGAGAGGAGCGCACAGTCCCGAACCAGAGAGAGAATGTGTTTCAGGTGGTGAAGACAGACAGCGAAGCTACCGATCAGTCGGTGGCAGAGGCCAACAAAACAACCTGCACACAGGACTACAGTTATGAGGCATTTTTACCTGTATTGTCTCTTGTGCCATCCCTTGGGTTAATTATTATGGTTTTCCCTGTTTTACAGATGTGTCTTCTCCCTGGAAAGTTCAAAAGACTTGTTCAAGTCAGTAGCCTGTTAGATGGCAGAGCTGGGATTTGAAAAGGGGTCTTCATACTTTGGGAGTTGGGGGTGGGGTGGGAGCACTGAGTTTCATATCAGGAATAAGGGGAACAGCTGAAGGTAGAGTAGCCATGACGAGTGGGGCTCCGGGCAGAGCTAAACGATAGGGACCTAGGCTCAGCGGACCTTAAGGTACAGGATTAGGCTGGGAGCTGAGAAATCACCACCACTGCCCAGATGTGTGCAGTGCCTGCTGGGCCTTGAGCAGGGTTTGCCAGTGAGACAAGCTCTAGAAAGTCCTGCACAGGAGCCAGGACAGGCACCAGCACCAGATCTTAGGGGGTCTGGGGAGGAAAGTCCACAAGGATGACTGCCAAGATGGCCAGTGACAGGCCCAGTGGCCTGCTGACCAGCGGCTGAAACGGAGAAGGGAAACCAGAGAAATGCACCAGTGAGGGCTCCTGAGAGCAGGAAAGACCAGGGGAATCCAGCCCTGGCATCTCCTGGTAGGAGTACAGAGAGTCAGAAGGAGAGAAAATCCAGTCAGCTCTTTTGTGGGGAGATGCTGGCTTGGAAGGGAGACCAAGGAGCGTCTGGGGATGCCGCCAGTGGGGAATGGGTGGGTAGAACTGACTTCTGTTCAGAGCCCCCAGCTGAGAAACAGCAAATGTGCTTTCTTTTCACCTCCCCGGACTGTGTCAGTAAAGGTGTGGGGGCAGCACCTTGGGGGCCAGGCAAAGGATCTCTGCACAGATGGGTGCTGGGTCCTGGGTCCACATGGCAGCCAAGACAGTTGGTCTTCAAATGGTTTAGGATAAGGACTCTGTGCTTGGTACCATTTTCTACCTCAGCCCCTTCCTGGTGGCTCTGTTTTGTTTTGCTTTTCTTTTGGTTTTCCAAATAAAGTTTCCTTTGAAAAAAATCACCCCACTCCTGTTTATTTTATTTATTTATTTTTTTCTGAACACAAAGGCAGAATCATTTGTTCCCATGCAGAGCAAGATAACTAACCAGACAGAACATCCCGAAGGGCCCAGGCTTAGAGTTGGAGTTGGATGAGGGGTGAGCTGGGGCAGGGAGAGAAAGCAACTAAAGAAGGCTGGCCACATGGGGCCTGTGCTACGGGCAACGTCACTCCCTTGGCCCTCAGAGACCTCTGCAGTCCCACACCCTCTTCCCACTCAGTGCACTGGTGACCCTTTGTTTCCCCACATACTCAGGACCTCCTTGCTTTTCCACTCAGATTGCCTTAAAATTTTTCTTAAAAAAAAACCTGGCTGTACTAGTAAGAGAGGCCCAGCATGGGAAAGTCAGGAAAGAATATAATGAAGATAACATCAATCACACTGCTTTCTGAATTAATTAAAAATAAACAACCTAATCTCATCTTTGATGACTAGTAGGTTCCTCCCACTTCCCTTCCCAGCCACTAAAGGGTCACTGGTGCTAGGGTGCCTCCCATAAAGTGGGGACTCAGCCCATGCTTGCTGGGTGGCCGATTGTTGACTGGTGCTCTGTGAGCTCCAAGTTTCCTGTAAACATTAGAAAATACAGCATGGGTTTTGGGTGGCAGCTACTCTGGGGCATACTGACTGGGGAGCTGGCTGAATTCCACAGGCTGGTTTCTCTTAAGTTAACTGGTGGCTTCCCGCCATGACAACAAGCTCAGCCCTGTGGGAAGTGGGTTTGGATGGTGCTTCTGGATCACCTCGGCGTGAGTCAATCCTGGGAGGGGTTGGTCTGTCAGCAGTCAGATATTGAGTACCTACTGTGTGCCAGGCACTGGGGATGTAAAGATGGAGGTCCCTGGAGACAGGCTCCACAAACTAACTGGAATTCAATCTGGAGTTAGATACAAAACACTGGGAGGGCAAAGAGGAGGTGTCTGGGAGTGGATCAGCCTCCAGGAAGGCTTCATGGAAGAGGTGACCTGAGAGGTGGGCCTTGAAAGGTGAGTATGATATAATAGTAGGTTGTGGGGCCTCAGGGGTAGGTGAGGTGAGAATAATCTATTCTAGGAAAAATGAATAAAAACAGCAATCTGGAGTTATGATGGTTTAAAGTGTGTCCTGGAAACAATCAGCAGGACCTTCTGTGGCTCACGTTTTCAAATCCGTGCCACACTGTGCAAGAGAGTGGCTGCTGTCCCAGAGACCCCGTGTAAGCTGCCAGCTGCCCCTGAGCTGCGGTGGGCCCTCTCCTTGCTCCTCCATGTGTCTCGGGTTTATCCAGCAGGGGACAGGCATGTCTCTGTCTGCTGTCCAGGCCCAGTTCCAATGCCCTTTCCCTGAAGCCTTTGGGATTCTCTCTAGGCAGATGTGGGTGCTTTCATCTCACCCTGTCCTTGTTGCTGTTATGGCCCTGTCCACACTGGTGGTAACTGTTTTCTTCACTAGGTCTACGTGTTCCTCACAGGCAGGAAATGTGCTTGGTTTGTTCCAGCATCTAGATTCTCAGCATCTGGTACTGGATCTCATGTAGAGCACGCAATTAAGTGTTTGTTAATTCTTAAATTTGCTCTAGGGACACATCCCCATCTCTCTGCAGATGCAGGCTCAGTTTTCCCATCTACACCCATTTTAGGGATGAAAGGAGGACTCTAAACAGTGATGGTCTGATGGGAGATAAGAACGTCCAGGGTAGATTGTCCTCATCAACCCCAATTAAAACTTGATTAAGAAGGTCACAATCCAGTCTTCTGTAATGACAGCCCATTATTTAATCGACTGAAGCAGGCTTTGTCTGGCGGCTTGACAAGTACATACTGCACGGCCTCTCCCACTCCACCTACACGGCTAACATGTGACAGATTTAGGTGGTAAATGCTTGAAATGCCTTGGAGATTTTGCTCCAGCCAGCAACCTTGCTGTGACAAGGGCGGGCCCTGATGACAAATAGTGGCCTGATGACTGGACCCATTGTTCCCAAAATGGTTCTTGGGAGGCTGCCCAGTGGCTGAAACAGCTGCTGAACTGCCCACCATGGACTGGGAGATGAGAAGCACGTCTCCTGGGTTCATGTCCTGTTGCACCATTGACCCCATTTAGTAACCTTGACCTTGGCTTTTCAGATGAGTAGCCAATTGAAGATGAGAACCATCAAAAAAAATCTCTAATTCTTACAAGGGAGTTTTGTGGTGATGACCTTCCAAGGAAGGGTGGTTTGACGGATAAACAGAGGGATGGGATTTGTGGATGGACAGGCAGTGAAACATCAAATGATGGGCATATGGATGGTAGAATAAATGGATGAGTAGATAGAAAGCCAACCTGTGCTGGCTTGTGTCCTAGAGACATAAAGTGTGCCCTCTGAGGACAGTGTGGGTGGGGGCTGCTGGGGGATTCTACTGCAGTAGTGCCTTTGTTTCTAATTTCTGAGTGCGGTTTCTGAAGGTTTGCTATGTGTAGTTGGAAAGCTATGTGCAAAGCATAACTCTTCCATATATTTTTCGGAAAACAACAATGAAGTTAATGCAACTGATGCCTCCTCGAAGTCTTGCTACCTGCCAAGACTTTCAAGCATGAAAATATCTTTATTTTTTCCTTTCAAAAGTGATGGGTAGGCCACATGGGAGCGAGGGAAATACCGACAAAGAGGGCACCTCATGAAAAGCACTCCTGTAAACATAAGGTGACAAACAATGAAACAACACACAAACAGTTGGACAGATAGAGAGCAGAGGAGCACCACAATCCCATGATTCTAGAGCAAGTGTTGACTTCGGTGTGTGGCTGTGCTCATGCATATGGAACTTACACAGCTGCAATCAGCATCTGAACACCTACACCCAGTAACCTACTTTCTCTACCTAATATGATATAATGAGCATTTTTCTATGTTGCTACATAGTCTTTATAATTACTTTAAATGACTGTATAATATTCTATTCATTATACCACTGTCGAATATTTAGGTTGCTCGTAGTTTTTCCTTTGCTCATTTTTACGAATTAACACATGTAAAGTATTTCACCCACTGCCTTCAAAATATATATACTTGGTTGGCACTTTATTTCCTTCCCATTCTGCCCCTTTATATAAGTAAAAAATATGAAAAATTCGTATACGAGCTTTTCTTTAGGGTTAATGTATTAAGATAAATATTGAGTTCAAGATTTAAATAATTGTATGGCTTTTCACACATACTGATATCATGTTACTTCTATTAATAACAATGATGATAATATAAGTTACCCACATTTACATATATTATCTCATGAAGTTCTTCCAGCATCTCTAAGTAGTAGCTAGTACCTCATTTTAGATGAGAAACCAGGGGCCCACAAGTTTGCATAATTTGTCCAGGGTTTATATGTATTGTGTCTCTTCCTTATTTACGGGGTCTGTAATATGTAATATATATGTAATATACCACAATATGTGGTATATAGAATCACTGCAATAAATATTTGCTGAATGAAGTCTGTAAGCAGGGGTTCCATGATTCAAATTCAATCCAAATTTGTTTCACTTCAAAACATGTGCTTTTCCCCTTAAACCTTGCCAACTGACTGTTGACATTCATTTGGTGGGGGTAGAGATGCAAGTGTTGCCACACCTTTTAATTAAGGACTCAGACCTACTGGTGCATCCACTCAGGCTCAGAGCAAACAAAGGGGAGCTAGGGTGCTGTGGGTGGGAGTTGAGGACCTAAGATATAGTCACCCTAGAATTGTACCTGCTTGACTTTTTCCATAATCCACCCATGTGGAGCTACTATATAGTTCTAAGACTAATGGCCTAAGAGAGTGGTCCTAAGTACTTGGTGACCACATTCAATTCAGAGGTTTTGCTGTTGTTTTGTAGCTTTGTGATCAGATGCCCTGATTATGCATTTACAGAAACACCGTCCTCATTGGAGTGAGTCTCTAACAGCCAACGCTGTGAGCTGAGGAGGCAGAGTAGCCTCCTGGACTGAGATGCCTTCAGCAATGTCCTTCCTATTTTCAGAAGATAATGAAAGGTGACCCATCATCCCACAGAGCACCAGCCTTAAGAATCTTGAGTAGTCATTTCCTAAGGTCATGTCTTCCTGGAATTAGGCAGAAACCTGTGTCCTATTTCTGTCACATAGGATGTATGAGTTGAGTGTCAGAATGGTTCTTCAGAGGCTCTTTAAATAATAAAGTCGATCCTGATGCTGTCTGGCCAGGCAGAGCCTGTAGAGGTCAATGGTAGGGCTGGCCTCAGGGATGCAAAAGAGACCTAAAGTGGTTAGGGCTTCCTGTATGCTGGGAATTGAAGAGGTACTTTAACCTCTGAACATCTTTAGAGGACACTGTGGAGAAATAGCAGAGATTGGAGAGGGAAAACCCAGGAGGTGATCACATTTAGGAGGTACTAGGAAAAGGAGGCACTTGAAGGAAGCAGGAACCAGAGATGGTCACAGAGCTATGAGATCCATGTCTCTCACGGTCAGGCCTCCCAGGCAATTCCACTCCCATGTACTGAGCACTTCCTATGTATACCTGCTCCATTCAGCCCTGGGAATACAGTCATGAATAAGAAATGCACCTGTTCACAAGAAAATTCCACACTCTACCTGGGAGACAGAAGCACAAAACAAAAACAACAAAAAACGCAGCATGACCGGTATTCTGTTAATGATATGACAAAAGAAGAGAAGAGATGTCAGACTCTGTGAATACTTCAAAGATAAAATAATGTTTGAACCTCACCTTGAAGCATGGATGAGGGATCAACTGGTATAGGAAGGTTGGCAAAGCATATTGGTCAGAGGGAAAAGCAAAGTCCCAGAAGCTTACAAGGACATGGAATAATCCAGCCTTGTGGGGAAGGAGGTGGTTTCCAATGGAGGGAATGTCAAAAGTGGCAAAGGCTTCTAAGAGGCCAAGCAGGAAGAAATCAGAGTCAATAGTGACTGCAACCTCAATTGTGTTTGTGTGTGTGTGTGTGTGTGTGTGTACCTCTGCCTGTGTGTGTGTGCTGGTACATGGCTAAGAGTGAGAGTGTGTGTGTGTATGTGTGACTATGAGTGTGTCTCTGTGTATACTGAAGATGTAAGTAGAGGCTTCTCTATTTATTCCTTCAAAAGGATATTCATTAAGCATCTATCACACACATGCTAGGCACTGGGAGAAGGGAGGTGAATTAGAAAGACACAGACCCCTATACTGAAAGAACTCACACTTTAATGGGGAAGGCAGGCAAGGCAGTTATAAAGTAACCCCAGCATGATGAGTGTGAAGAAGGAAACAGGCATGATGATGTGATACAGCATAATCATGGAGGCAGGGTACACCTTCAGGTAACCAGGCTGGAAGGCCTCCCCCAAAAGGAGGCATTTGAGCAGAGCCCTGAGGATGAGAAAGGGGATTCTAGGCAGAGGGAACATTTAGAGCGAACAGGAACAACTTGGTGCACTTGAAAAGGACAAAAGAGGCTGCCAGTAGTGCTTGAGTGTACCCAGCTAGGACCAAAGAGGCAGGAGATGACTTCTGGTGAGTCTGAATCTTATTCTAAGAGCAGAGAAAAATTGTTGAAGAATTTTAAGCAGGGAAAAGATACTCCCAGATTTTTAAACAAGTCCTCTGGATGCTACATGGAGCTTGAACAGGAAGATCCAAGAGTAGGAGCTGAGGGACCACCTAGGGGGGCTACTGCCATGGCCCAGGCGGAGGGGATGGTACAGGCAGAGAGAAGTTGGGCAGTTTCGAAATAGATTTGGCAATGGAGTGAAGAGGACTCCGCGAGGGGGAAATGAGTGGGGGAAAAAGAAGCAGCAGGGGTGATGTCTGGGTTTGGGGCTTGATCCAAATGAGCATAGAATCTTCTTAAGAAGTTTGTGTCCTGGGTTCTGGACATCTGTCCAGAGAGGACTCTGCTCCTATGGCATGGCTGTGGTGAGGCAATCGTAGGGGACCTAATGTGGTTAGGGCTTTCTTTTGGTCCTGCAAGATCAAAGAGATGACTTTGCCCAGGGCTCCTCTGAGAACTGCCAGAAGTTTGCAAAGCTGGCTCCTGCCTGAGTAGTTAGCTCATGCTCCTAGTGTCAGGGATAAACGGAGACTCCTTTGATTTATTCAACCTGTATTTATTAAGCAGTTGCTGTGTGCCCAACCCTGTTCTAGGTTCTGGGAATACCGTCACGAACAAAACATACAAAAAAACCTACGCTCACATAGCTTTATAGTTGAGTGGTCTAACAATAGGTACAATAAGAAATAAACCATGTCAAAGAGATAAAAGAGCTATGAGAAAAGGTGGGGAGGAGGGGTAGGGAGTGCTGAAGGTAGGTGGAGGGGTGGGGGCTGAGATTGGAAAGGTGGGAGGTATGTCAGGCTGCAGAGTGTTCAGGGACTACTCCATAGAGCGGCCTTTCTGGGGCTACTGTGGCTAAAGGGGCATCGGCCACTGCCTGCAGTCAGGTTCGACACATCATATTTGCTTTCTTCTTAGTGCTTACCACACTCTGTGATAAGCTTGTTTATTTATGTGTTTCCTAGTTTATTACTATTTCATATAATTCAGATGGATTTTGGTATGATTCAATAGGTGCAAGTTTGTGGAAAAGATGAAAATGGTGATTGGGTTGGGATTGCGAAACCCTAGTGTTAAATCAAGTTTAGCCCAGAACTGTCTTCTTACGTATTGTACGTTCAGCCTAAAGGTTTCCTGTACGTTGTGAACGATAACTTAAATGGAGTTTCACACACACCATAGCCTACTCTCGAGTCAATCACTGAGTTTTGGCCAGTCAAAGGTGGCCAACTAGTCCCGCTGTGTTCAAATACAGCAAAGACCAAGCTGCAACCAATTCAGCTATTTCTGTATCTCATTTCCATTTTCTGTACATCACTTTTCTTTTTCTGTTCATAAATCTTCTTCCCCCACGTGGCTGTGCTGGAGTCTCTGAGCCTACTGTGGCTTAGGAGTCTCCCCGATTCGCAAATTGTTCTTTGCTCAATTACACTCTTTTAAATTTAATTCAGCTGATTTTTTTCTTTTAACACCATCAGTGACCTAAGGAGCAGAGCTCAAATTTGGAAGATGCTAGACCTGGATATTGGGCTCACGTCTTGAACCTAGTCCTGGGTTCAAGTTGCAGAGGCTCTTCTGGTTGGGGTAGAAGGGAAGTATCCTGATGGAAGGGGGGTTTGGAGAAACAATTTAGATTGGAGACCCTGAGGACTGGGTGAGCTGGGTGGACTTCTCTCCCTTCTTGGTCTGGGCAGGACACAGGAAGGCAGGGTTTCAAAACAGGGTTGCTGTTGAGTTAGAGCCTGGCTTGTTCCCGATCCAGTGCTAAGAACCTAAGAGTTCAAAGAGGAGGGACCCCTGCCCCTGCCCTGACCTTAATCCTGTCATCCCATCTCTAGCAAGTTGCGACAGACTTTCCCATAAGAACCTCAGCTAGGGAGGAGTACCCTTAATCAGCAACCGAAACTCTGTGCGGGTGTTAATTATGTCCATTCAGCTGACAGGTGATTGTATCTTTCCCTCATTAAAGATGAGGAGAGTTCAAGGGCCCCTTTCTGTTCCCTAGGTCCTCTCCGCCTTCTAGAGGAGGCTGAGGGTTGGGATGGGGCCCAGCTCTGTGGAGGTTGAATGGAAGACCTGGTACCCAGAGCCCTCTGGAGTTCAGAGAGCCCTGCTCTGCCATTAAGGGCATAGAGGAAATGGCCCAGTGTCAGACTCACGGGAAGAAGGAGGCAGGGGATGACCCTCTCAGAGCCCTGGACTCTGGAAGGTGGTCTCAGCAGGAAGGAAAGAGTCCTTCTTGCTGATGGTGCCACTGCTCCATCCCACTTATCTTGTTCTGAGCATTTTAAACATCATTTTCCTCTTACACACATGATAGACAAATACACACATACATATTGTTTATCACAGGCTTTGGGGGTGGTGACTTAGAAGAAAAGAGATGTAATAGAAGAGCGTAAGATTGGGATGGGGGAGGTTAAAGTTACCATTCTTATTAATTGACCCTTGGTTATGTGATTCTGACCAAGTCAGTTAGACTGTATTGAAATGTCCACATCTGGGAAAAGAGTATTTAAAAAAAAATCATGCTTTATTACGAATACTTACGTTTGTTGTGAAGAACTGCTATGACACTCATGGCAGTTATATGTAAACTCAAAAGTGTTATCCAAACATAAGGTCTAGAACTATCATTAAACTGTAGTGCCCTTATTGGAGTGGACTTTTATAGAAACAGAACTGGGCAGGTGTAACATGTTCTAGACATTAAAATTTTTTGTTTTGAATCAGCAACTTCTGGGTGGGCCAGAAAACTGCAAGAACTCTTCCAGGTTAGTCTGTGATTTTGAAGCGCAAAAAGCAGGCGGAGGCATTTCTCAGGATGATCAGTGCAACGCTCAGGGAGGCCTGCATAGAGCCTCCATACATGACCGTGTATGTCAGGGCTTGACCTCTGGCTCAAATGCCAGCTCCACCACTTGTTAGCTGTTTGACCTTAGGCAAGTTTCTTCGTATCATTAGGTATCAGTTTCTTCACCTGAAAAATTGGGGTAATTATTTTTCTTTCTCTCACTTTGGGGATTGGAATGGGGAATTACATGAAAGCATTATATAAAGTGCTTTGCGTGGTGGTTGCACATGGGACTCACAGGGAATTCTTGAACTTGATTTTCAGGTTCTGATTTCTCAAAGCCTTCGCTCTGTAACCCTCCCCGCAGTGGGAAAGATTCCGCCTCTTTCTACCCCTGGAGGCTCCCCCAGAGCAGAAACAGAAGGGCCTAGCTGGCACATAAGAGGGGAAGACAGAGGAATTAAGACTGTGGGGAGTGGACGGGCCCTTAGACATCAGCTAGTCTCATCCTGTATTTCACAAATAAGGTACCATGCAAAGCACTTTACATAATTTTTTTATTTAATGCCCAGAAAGGCAGATGCCCAAACAAGGGCTCAGGACAAGTCAGAGGGAAAGCCTAGAAAAGGACCTGGGTTACCCAGCAGTCCACCCCGCCTGGGTCTTTCATATTTTATAATTTATCTTCAAGGGATTCCACCTCCGTGGCCATCGGAGAGCCCCAAAGCCCCTGGCCCAGGTAGTTTGACACCCGGGAGGGCAGGCCCAGTGGGTGAGGCAGTGTTTTCCAAGATCCACAGGCGCCCCCTGCTGGCCACGGGCTAAAGACGCCGCCTTGAAATGGGCTCAGGTCCACTCCGGAGAGGGGTGTGCCCAGAGCTGCTGGGTACCCTGGGCTAGTCACTGTGATATGTTTTTGATGTTCATTATTCCAGTTTGCTGTACCATTTACAAAGAGATTTAAATAATAATAAAAAGTGTTTTTAAATTTACTCACGTAATTACCATTTCAAATGCTCTTCATCTCTTGGTATAGCTCCAGATTGCCATCTGATATCATTTTTCTTCTGCCTAAAAGGCTTCCTGTAAGATTTCTTGCAGTTCAAGGTTGTTGGTGATGAATTCTGTCAGCATTTGAATGTCTTAAGAAATCTTTTTTTCTTCATTTTGAAAGATATTTTCTCTGGGTACAAAGTTCTAGGTTGACAGTTATTTCAGTAATTTAAAAATATTGGTCTGCCATCTTCTAACTCGGGTCATTTCTGACAAGAAGCCTGCTATTACTCTACTCTTTCTTTCTCTGTATGTAAGGTGTTTTTTTCTCCCTCTGGCTGCTTTTAAGATTTCTTTTTAATCACTGGTTTTCAGCAATTTAATTATGATGTGTCTTGGTTTCAATTTTTAAATATATTTATTGTGCTTAGGGATCATTGAGATTCTTAGATGTATAGTTTTTCTATTTTAAAAAAATCAGATTTGGGAATTTGGGGTGATTATTTCTTCAAATTGCTTTTCGCCCATTCCCACTCCATCCTCTCCTTTAGGGACTCCAATTACATGTATATCAGGCTGCACGAAGATGTCTATGTTTGCTTAACTTATTCTTTGGTTCCATTTCCTCTCCTTCATTTTAGATGGTTTCTATTGCTATGTGTTTGACTCACTAATCGTCACTTCTGCAGTGTTTAAAATGCTGTTAATCCCATTCAGTTATTTTTGTCTTCAGACATTTTAGTTTTCATTTCAAGAAGTTTGATTTGTTCTTTTTTCCTCTCTCTCATGTCCCTTCTTAATCTTTTCTGCTAGTGTTTTGGACGTATGAAACACAATTATATTAACTTTTAGAACATCCTCATTTAGAACCCTATATAGGGTCTTGCTTTGTTTTTCAGGCTGGTCTTGAACTCCTAGCTTCAAGCAATTCTCCTATCTTGACCTCCCAAAGTGCTGGAATTATAGGCATGAGCCACCACACCTGGCCCTTATCTACTATTTCTGTCATCTGTCATCATTGGTCAATTGCAGGTCAGTGTCAGTTGATTTATTTTTCTCTTTACCTTTTTATTTTTTAACTTCTATTTTAATTTAAGGGGTACATGTGCAGGTTTGTTTAATAGATAAATGGTGTGTTGTGGGGGTTTGGTGCACATATTATTTTGTCACCAAGATAATAAGCATAGTATTTGATGGTTTTTCAATCCTCACCCTCTTCCTACCCTCTTCCATTAAGTAGGCCCTGGTGTCTGTTGTTCCTTTCTTTGTGTCCATGTGTACTCAGTGTTTAGCTCTCACTTATAAGTGAGAATATGTGGTGTTTGGTTTCCTGTTCCTGCATTAGTTTGCTTAGGATAATGGCCCCCAATTCCATCCATGTTGCTGCAAAGGACATGATCTTGTTCTTTTCTATGGCTGAGAAGTATTCCATGGTGTATATGCACCACATTTTCTTTATCCAGTTGGCTGTTGATGGTCATTTAGGTGGATTCCATGTCTTTGCTATTGCGAATAGTGCTGCGATAAACATATGTGTGCATGTGTCTTTATGGTAGAATAATTTATGTTCCTTTGAGTGTCTACATGTATAAGTGTTCCCTTTTCTCCACAGCCTTGCCATCATCTGTTAACTTTTTGACTTTTTAATAATGGCCATTCTAACTGGTGTGAGATGGTATCTCTTTGTGGTTTTGATTTGCATTTATCTAATGACTAGTGATGATGAGTATTTTTTTCATATGCTTTTTGGCCATGTATTATGTCTTCTTTTGAAAATTGTCTGTTCACATCTTTTGCCCATTTTTTAATGGGGTTGTTTTTTGCTTGTTAATTTCTTTATAGATTCTGGATATTAGACTTTGTCAAATGCATAATTTGCAAATGTTTTCTCCCATTATGTTGGTTGTCTATTTACTCTGTTGATAGTTTCTTTTGCCACGCAGAAGCTCTTTAGTTTAATTAGGTTCCACTTACTGAATTTTGTTTTGGTTGCAATTGCTTTTGGTGTCTTTGTCATAAAGTCTTTGCCAGGGCCTATGTCCAGAATAGTATTTCCTAGGTTTTCTTCAAGGGTGTTTATAGTTTTAGGTTTTACATTGATATCTTTGATTCATCTTGAGTTGATTTTTATATATGGTGTAAGGAAGGGGTCTAGTTTCCATCTTCTGTATATGGCTAGCAAGTTATCCCAGCATCATTTATTAAAGATAAATGGTTGAAGAGCTGATAGTTGTAGCTGTGAAGCTTTATTTCTGGGCTCTCTGTTCTGTTCCATTGGTCTATGTGTCTATTTTTACCTGTAGCATGTTGTTTTGGTTACTGTAGCCTTATAGTACAGTTTGAAGTCAGATAATATGATTCCTCCAGGTGTGTTCTTTCTGCCTAGGATTGTTTTGGCTATTTGGGCTTTTTTTGTTTTATATGAATTTTAGAATTTTTTTCTAATTCTGTGAAGAATGACCCTGGGAGATAGGAATAGCATTGAATCTGTAAATTGCTTTGGGCAGTATGGCCATTTTAACAATATTGATTCTTCCTATTCATGAGTATGAAATGTTTTTCCATTTGTTTGTGTCATGTCTGATTTCTTTCAGCAGTGTTTCATAACTCGTGTTGTAGAGGTCTTTCACCTCTCTGTTTAGCTGTATTTGTAGGTGTTTTGTGTGTGTGTGTGTGTGTGGCTATTGTGAATGGGATTTGTGTTCTTGATTTGGCATTCAGCTTGGACATTATTGGTGTATAGAAATGCTACTGATTTTTGTGCACTGATTTTGTATCTAGAAGCTTTGCTGAAGTTGTTTATCAGATCTAGCTTTTGGGCTGAGACTACGGGATTTTCTAGGTATAAAATTATATCACCTGCAGAGATAGTCTGACCTCCTCTCTTCCTATTTGGATGCCTTTTATTTCTTTCTCTGGCGTGCTTGCTCTGGTTAGGACTTCCTCTCTTTATTATGTATTATTTTTTCCTTCTCTGCATGCCTGGTAATTTTTTATGGATACCACACATTGTGAATTTTACTTTTTGAATGGTTGGATATATTTTTGTTTCTATAAACAAAAAACAAAATTAAGTTACTTGGAAGCAGTTTGGTCCTTCAAATTTTGCTTTATAAGATATGTTGGGTGGCACCAGAGTAGTGTTTAGCTTAGGACCAATTTTACTACACCACTGAGGCGAAACCTTTCTGAGTACTCTACCAACTACCCAATAAATTATGAAGTTTTCTACTCTAGCTGTTAGGAACAGGGGTTCTTTCTAACTCAGGGTGATCCTGGGATTATTCGCTTTCATTCCTGCAGGGAGGTCCATCCTCTGCCTCAGGTAGTTTCCTCACATACAGGTGCTGATCATAACTCAGCTAAGGATCTGAGGGGAGGCTGCTCCTGATTGTCAGGGCTCCCCCGCCACCTTCTCTCTCTAGCTCTTTTCTTGCTAGGCTAGTAGTCTACCTTGCAAACTCTAGCTGCCTTGTTCTTTGAGGATCCAGTTCTATTTATTCAATCCTGAGAGTCCACTGGACTCTGCCAGGTTCCCCCCTGAGCCACAGCCTGGGAACCCTCTACCAGAAGGAGGCCAGGACAGTCTTAGGGCTCAGCTCATTTTGTCTCAGCTTGCAAACATCACGGTCCTGCATCACTTCA
>NW_012114810.1:2909807-2918261 GCF_000951035.1 Colobus angolensis palliatus
CCGCGCCCGGCCTGTTGTTCTTTTTATATAGTCATTCCTTGGTATTCATGAAGGATTTGTTCCAAGACGCTTGAAGATACCAAAATCCGGAGATACTCAAATCCCTTATGTAAAATGGCATAGTATTTGTATATAACCTATGCACATCCTCCTGTAGACATGAAAACATCTCTAGATTACTTATAATACCCAATATAATGTAAATGCTATGTAAATAGTTGTTATACTGTATTTTTAAATTGTATTTTTATTGTATTTTTTTTCAAATATTTTTGATCCATGATTGGTTGAATCCATGGATGTAGAAGTCGAGTATAAGGAAGGCCAACTATAGCTTGTCAGATTATGTAGTTGTTTCAGGTTACAGGATAAAGCCACCCCTGTAACTCCATTCTCATTGGAAGAGGAAATTTGCACTTTATATTTTTGCTAGCATAATACCATTTTCCTTGTATTTTTCAGAATCATAATCTAACATTGTAATTCTAATGTATTTAGAGTTATACATCAGTTTAAAATTTCAAATTGGATGAACATGCAATCTCCCCAGTAAGACGGGCATTTGCCTTTGTCTCTGGTGAGGCTGGCCATTGTCTTTTGTGTTTAGCAGTTCCTTATAATCCCTTCATAACCAACCTGGGTCTCTCTCCACTTCCAGAAGCCCTGACAGACTGTTTTAGAACTGGAGAGCTAGGGGATGGTGGTGAGATGCTAAGAACACACAGAAGGTGTTCTTATGGAAGGAAGGAGGGCATGGAAGGAAGGAGGGCAAAGGGGCAGGAGTTCCTAGGACCAAGTCCCACCACCTTTCACCCCCACCCTGACTACCTCCCTCCCCTCCATGGCACACATCTCTCTGCTTCTCTTAGCCTGTTTATTTAGTGTGTCATGTGGTTCTGGTATCACAGTCAGTACTCTGGTTGTGTGGAAGGGCAGAATCCCAGGGCCCCAGGACAAAATGGAAGACTGCTGATAAGGCAGGACTTAGTCCCTTAGGGAGTTACCGGGCCAGCCCTGCCCCATGCTTTGGCAGTCACAGGAGTGTGTGATACAGAGTGCTTGGAGAATAGGACTAGACCACACTTGACAAAATGGTGCCTATGGGGGTGCAGCAATAACATGGCATTTTAGGAAGAGATGGATAGGACAATGAGTTGCTTTGGGGGCTTTGGTCTTGTAGACCATGTCTAGGGTTCTGAGAGGGAAATTGTACCTTGCAGAATGACTGCCATCTGCCAGGCACAGTGCTAGGCTTTTTACAACCATTACACCAATCATTCCTTATGATAACCTTATGTGGTGGGCATTGTCCTTTTACATTTCACATCTGAATACAATTAGACTCAAAGGGGGTCAGATAGTTATTCAATGGGACTTGCACTCCAGAGTCTGGGAGGGCAGAGAAGTTTGCTGGGAGACTGAGAGAATGCTTATGGGATATTGTGATATGGGAGGAGCTGGAGCCCTATGTTCCTGGCTGGGCAAAGCCCTGGTGTGCTCATTTTGGAGATGCCAGGTGGGACCAATCCCATCACAGCAGCTGCTTCACCAGGGAGACGCCCTGCAAGGGTGAGGTGTGACCTAGGCAAGGTGTAGGAACTGGAAACTGAGGTAGGGCTGGGTGAGGAGTGGAATGTAACAAGAGTGGAAACACTGCTTGAGGGCAAAAATGTGATGGGGAAAGTAAAAAAAAAAAAGATCTGGAGTCTACAGTTAAATTGAGTGGTGATGAAGAAGTGAAATATTAATTTGGACCATGTGAAATTGTTGTTTTGTTGGTAAAATGGTGGATTATGAGCAATTTTATGTGTTCAACCTAGCGTAAGCTCTCTGTGGTTAAGCACCAAATATTAAGTATAGCCCATGGAATGCAGGGTGGTTTAAAGGTGAGTGGCACTGGATCTCAGCATTTGGAATGCCTACCTGTCCCCATGTGTATCATCAGAAGGCACCTGTTAAAATACACACGTTACCTAGAAGTAGCAAACATTACCTAGCAACTTCCTGGCCCAATTGGCTTTATTAAACCAAGTTGTCACTTACTATGACAACAGCTATATAAAGTGACTGAAAAGAGAATTGGTATTTTGATTGAAAGATCATTTTGATTAGGTAGAGCCTGAGATGGGGGAGCTGCTTGGCAGACTGTGGGCAGCACTTGGCACAAGGGGTGTGTGTGTGTGTAGGGGGTTTGATAGAAGGCATTGAGAGAGAGGAAGCTGAGGTCTGGATCCAAAAAACTTGCTGACTGGCTATGCCTATAAGCTTCCCTGTGCTGATTGATGTCAGCCAACAATTAGGATTTCCGTGGTGCTCTGGCTCCGTCTTCAGGTAAACTCCTGAAATGCATCGCCGTGTCTCACGAAGAAGGAGCTCCAGTGAAGCTTCAGAGATGGAAGATGGAAGGGTAAGGGAACTAGTATTTCTCAAATGCACACTGTGTTTAGGCAGTCTGCTGAAAAGTGGCCACTCTTATTGCCATGTATAGAAGTATAAACTCAGGTTCAGAGAATTTACGTGATTTGTCCAAGGTCATAACTCAATGGTGGCAGAGCTGGGATTCAACTTCAGGTTAGCCTGACTCCAAAAGACAAAGGTTGACCGTGGGCATCTCCAGGGGAGGGGGCAGCTTCTATTGATTTTTGAATCCAGAGCAACTTCCATTGATTTCTGAGTCTCCAGAGTATAGTTGGGTGCAATAAATGTGAATCCTCAAAGACACAGGGCCCCACTTAAGACCCCACATGTGGTTTTCCTCCCAAAGTCAAAACCCAGCAAGTTTGTGCCCCTCTGACAGTAGTAGGAACCTTGGGCCCCAGGGCTGTGTCTGGGGCAGCCCTTCATCTCTAACTTCTGAGTGTTCTTGGCAACCACCTGGAACACAGTTTTTCATGGTGCAGTGCTTCCTCCTCCACCTGCTCTTTCACATAAGGGATCGCCTTTGACCTTAACACCTGCTCTCTCTGTTTGACAGGGGATATTTGATTTTTGAAGATGGAAGAGCATCTATCTATGCATCCATTCATTCATAAAACTGATAAATATTTATTGAGTGCCTACTATGTCCAGTCAGTGTTATTGACTTTAGAGATACAGCAGTCAACAGAATAGATAAAAGCTGGCGTATGTGGGTGGAAGTAGTAGGCAGTGAACAATAACCCTAATAAATATGTAAATTATACAACATGTTAGAAGGTGATAACCACTATAAAAATAGAGCTGAATAAGGAATGAGAGTTTATGCAGCAGGGACAAAGGGTAAGTTGTAATTTAAATGGACTGGTCAGATCTGCTTTATTAAGTAGCTTACTTTTGAAAGAAATATAGGGAGGGAGCCAAGCAGATATCTTGGGTAAGAAGATTCCGGGTAGAGGGAAAAGCCAATGCAAATGTCCTAAGGTGAAATCATTCCTGACCTACACAAGATACAGCAAAGAAGCCAGTGTGGCTAGAAGGCAGTGAGAGAGGAGAGTAATGGGGTTGAGCTACCTCTATTGACTGAGTATATGTTATATGCTGGGCACCAATAGGCACTTACTTACACACGCTGATCATGTCAACTTCTCTGGGAGTGTGTTGTGAACCAATTTAGAAGTTGAGAAATAGAGGTTTGGTGAGAGTGGGTAACTCACACATGCCACAGAGCTAGCAAAGCAGATGTTCTGGCTCCAGACCCCCGTTCTGTCCTCTGCACCCAATTGCTTTCATTCGGCCGAGTGGCCCTGCTTGCAGCAGCTCCCATGCTCTGAGCTGGCCTCCTTGTGTCAGTGAGCCCCAGCTCAGTGGCTGAGGAGGGCCCCAGGAGTCACAGGCTCTCACTGATCCCCACCACACCAAGGCTGCTTCCTTGTACCCCTGGTTTTAGGTCCAGCATCCTCACCACTCTGAAATCAATTACTATTTTTACTTCTCTCTCTCTCTCTCTCTTTTGGTGGTAAGTAGACTTTTTGTTTTTAAATTATCTGAAAGTAAAAGCACTTTCTTATTGAAAGTGAAAGCAAGTGTGGAACGTTTTTAACCATGCTGTTTCCTGTCTGTTCTAGTTTCTCTGGGTAGTGGGTTCACAGTAGCTCAGAGTATAAGGTGTGGGATGTATGTGGGGGTGAGAGTTGGGCCAGGTGGGCATCAGCATTTGACTCCCTCCTGGTTGCTGTAATTGGGAGGACTAACCAGGCTGCGAGATGTGCAGAAGGGTGGATGCCACCTGCTGGTTTTATGCATAAACCACTTTTCACCCAGTCAATCTTCATTCTTCTTTACTTCTTTACTTGGAAATGGCAAATGAAGTCTTTCTAGATGTGACTGTAGCAAATTAATTCTTTCAGCCTTCCCAAAACACTTTATGTACATAATATCTTATGGGAGCATCATGCAAATGTCCCTTTGCCTTTGCTTGTGCTGGTATACATTATGAAAAACAATCTGTACATCCAAGATGTCCCCCAACATCATCTACTTCAAAAATCACCTACTTCCAAGATCCATCCCTTACACTCTCCAAACTCCCCAGTCCTCAGTGCCCCTAAGGCACCTTGAACTACATCCACTTTCCATGTGGCTAATGTGTTTGTCTTCCCCCAGAAGGGGATAGGGAATTAACATTATTTATGGCATATTCCAGAAGATGTGCACAGGTCCTAGGACATAGCAAGGTGTTCAATAACTGTTGAAAGAAAAAATGCAGGCAACATACGACAATAAATAGGAAACAGACTGCATTTCGGTTTGTGGAGATGTGTGACATCTAAATAGAAGAAGGATGTTCCTCCTTTGGTGAGAGAGTTCCAAAGAGTTACTGCACTTACAAACTTTTTATACTAAGTATTGATGCTGGCAACTCAAAAACATCCCTTTTTAAGATTTTTAGGGGCCAAAATTCATACAAACACTCCCAGATGTTAAGGTTTTGACTTTTAAAAAGACAAACTGCCTGCATTTTAGGTTTTACTAACTCATGCTTATCCTTTAATCTGGCCACACAGATGCCTTACCAGGTCTTACCTCACTGTTAAAAAAAAAAATTGTCCGCAAACTTATCACATATTATCAGGATTGTCTGACTACATGTGTGCCTCCCACAAAGGGCTTAGCGTCTATGTTGGGAAATGGAGATGTGCCAGAAAGCCAGGCTGGAGCATTGTCCGTGGCCATCAGGGCTGTGCTAAATAAGGACTTGTGGAAGGGCGCCCTCTCGTGGGGAATCAGGAAATTAAAAATAAAAGACGTTACACAATCATAGCCATAGATACGGATAGATATGACACAAAATCTTCCTATTGCTTCCCTACACACTCTCTTTTCAATGTCTTTCAAGGACTAAAAGTCTTTAATTTTAAGGATTTCAATTTATCCGTTTTTTCTTTTATAAAATATAAAACTGTTTTTCTTTTATAAAATAGTACTTTTTATGGCCTGTTTAGGAAATTTTTGTCTACCCAATATATTCTCTTCTGTTTTAATTTCGAAGCTGGATTATTTTAACCCTCACATTTAGGTCTATGATCCACTTCTTACAAATATTTTTTGTATGGATTGAAGTAGGGGTCGAGATTCATTTATTTCCCCACACGGATATTCAAATGACCCAGAATCATTTCCTACCATTTTTCCCCCCACTACATTGCAGTGGAGCTTTTGTCATAACATAGTTGGCCCTATATGTATGGGAACGTTTTTGACTTCTTATTTTGTTCTATTGTTCTACTTTCAAACCAATACCACAGTCATAGTTACTGCAATGTTATAACAAATTTTGATATCGGGTAGTATAAATCTTGCAGATTTATCCCTTTTTAAAACATTGAGTGGGCTATTCTAAGTTATTTGCTCCTTCCTTCCTCCCTCCCTCCCTCCCTCCCTTCCTTCTTCCTTCCTTTCTTTCTTCTTCTTTCTTTTTTTTTTTGGAGTTTCACTCTTATTGCTCAGGCTGGAGTGCAATGGCAAAATCTCGGCTCACTGTAACCTCTGCCTGCCAGGTTCAAGCGATTCTCCTGCCTCAGGTTCCCAAGTAGCTGGGATTACAGGCATGCGCCACCACGCCTGGCTAATTTTGTATTTATTTATTAATTTTTTTGAGGTGGAGTCTCTCTCTGCCCCTCAGGGTGGAGTGCAGTGGCGCGACCTCGGCTCACTGCAACCTCTGCCTCCCGGGTTCAAGCGATTCTCCTGCCTCAGCCTCCTGATTAGCTGGGATTACAGGCGCGAGCCATCACGCCCGGCCCTAATTTTGTATTTTTAGTAGAGACGAGGTTTCACCATGTTGGTCAGGCTGGCTGGTCTCGAACTCCTGACATGGGGTGATCCACCAAAGTGCTGGCAGAGCCACCACGCCCGACCAGTGTTTTGCATTTTCATACACGTTTTAGAATCTGCCTGTCAGTTTTATTTAAAAAACCCTGCTGGGATGAGAATTTGTTTATACAAACAAGTGAAGATAATTGACATTTTACAATATCAAGTTTCTAACTCATATTGAATATTTTTTTATTTATTTAGGACTTCTTTAATTTCTCTCAGTACTATTTTATAGTTTTCAGCTTAGAGAAGTTGCACCTTTTCTACTAGATTTATTTCTGTTTGTTTGATGTTTGTGGGTGTTATAATAAATGATATATTAAAATTTTTATTTCTTATTTGATGGTTGCTAATAAATTGAAATACAATTGATTTATTGTAAATTGACTTTTATCTATCACCCCTGCTAAGCTTAGTTATAATTTTAGTTGTTTTGTACATTATTTTTGATTTTACACAAGCACAATCATGTCATCTGAGAATAACAGTTTTATTTTTTCTAATCTGAATATCTTTTATTATTTTCTACTTCTATTGTGATGACTATATTTCTCCTTTACTTTGTTAATGCTAATTAATCATTAATTGCCTTTCAAATATGAAACAGGTTTGAAACTGTTTCTAAAATAGACTCCATTTGTTGATCAGTTGTATGTTATTCAACCAAATACTAATCTAGGTTTTGTTGTAAATGTATTTTAAAGATGTGATTAACATTTGTAATCAATTCACTTTAAGCAAAGGAGATTGCCCTATGGATTTCAGACTTGCCTATCCAGCATCCACAGTCCTATAAGCCAATTCCTTGCAATCACTTTCTCTTTCTTTCCCTTTCCTCCACCACCTCTCCTCCACACACACACACACACACACACACACACACACACACACACACACACACTCTTTCTCTCTCACACACACACACATACTGGTTCTGGTATTATTCTTCTAGTGCAACTCTGACTGACAGAGATTTTCATACTCAGTGGTAGAGTGTAGAGGAACAGAAAAATGAGTTGTTTTTTGAATTAATTCTGGGTTTTCTGCAATTATCTAATCCGATTGGATTTAAAGGCGCTGAGGACTATTTTCAGTGGTAAAGAGGGCACTGGTAGTTCATGGTGTGATGTGGCAACAAAGATATGTAAAATATGGCCATTAGATACTCCTTGTCAAATACCTATTTCTTTTCTTTGGAAGAATTTATGTAAGATTCATATTGTTTCTTCCTTAATAGAGGAGGAGAATTTACCAGTGAAGCTTCTGGGTCTGGCATTTTTTTGTGTTCGAAAGTCTTTTTAAGGAAACATTTACATTATTTTAATATTGAAATTTTACATTTCTTCTTAGGTCAGTTTTGGCGAGTTGTTTTTTTAAAGAATATCCGTTTCATCTGAATTTTCTATTTTATTGGCATAGTGTTGTTCATAATAATGTATAATCAGTAGTGATTTCCTCTTTTTGTTCCTTATATCCATAATTTTCACTTTTTCTTTTATTTTCTTGCTCAATTTTATTAATTTTTAACTTTATTCATTTTAATCCTTTTTAAAAAAAGTTTTGAAAAGACTCACTTTTGACTTCGTTGATTTTCTCTATTGTGTGCCTATGTTCTATTTCATTGATTTCTTCTCTTTATTATTTACTTATTATTTAAAATTTCAGGAAGGGGTTGGTTGGCCATTCTTTTTCCAGTATTTTGAGACAAAAATTTAGGTCTTTGTCCACATTTCTTTTTTCTAATATTTACCTTAAAGCAACAAGATTTTCTCTAAGAACTGATTTAGCAGCGTTAAAAGTTTTGATGCAGAATATTTTATTGAGTCAGCCCAAAATGTTTCCTACTTTGCTATGTGATTTTTTCTTTGACTGATGGGTCATTTAAAAATATGTTGCTTAATTTCCAAACATTTGGAGATTTTCTAGTTATCTTTCTGTTAGTGAGTCCTGACATAATTTCACAGTGGTCAGCGAACATATGATTTCAGATCTCTAAGACGTGCTGTATGATCCAAGACAGTTTATTTTGGTCAATGTTCAATGTACATTTGAAAAGAATGCATACTCTGATAGTTGATGTTTGCTCTATATATGCCTATTATGTCAGGTTGATTTATCCTCCTCAACTTTACTGCTTGTTCTAATTTTTTTTTTTTTTTT
>NW_012114810.1:2918397-3006940 GCF_000951035.1 Colobus angolensis palliatus
GGATGGTCTCGATCTCCTGACCTCATGATCCGCCCGTCTAGGCCTCCCAAAGTGCTGGGATTACAGGCTTGAGCCACCGTGCCTGGCCTGTTTGTTCTAATTAATTACTGAGAGAGAGAGAGAGAGAGAGGTTACTATCTTTGCTATGATTATGAAGTTCTCTATCTCTCCCTTTAGTTCTGACAATTTCTGCTTACTGTAATTTGTTTTCACAAAGTATATTTCTACCATATTAAAAATTCGAACCATTCTGTGTCTTTATGTATGATAGGTGCTTCCTATAAACAACATATAATTTACTTTAAAAAATCAAGTCTAACACTCTTAGACCATTCACATTTAATGTAATTACTGATATAGTTAGGTTTAAGTTTGCCATTTCTACTTTTTGTTTGTTTCATTTCTTTAGTAATTTTAGTTATTTTTTGATCAATTTTTAAAATTATTTCATTTCTCTTCTGTTAGCTTTTAAAATATATTTTTCTTTATTATTAAGTTATCCTAGAAATTAAAATGTTCTTTAAATTTTTATAGCTCATTTTAAATTAGTATTTTTACTACTTCTCAAACAATGCAAGAACCTTAACTTTGTTTGCCTTTTGCTAGTATTATAAATTTCATTTTGACATATATTATAAATTCCTATGATTTTTTGTTCTTTTAAACAGCTAGTATTCACTTATAATTCCTCAAATATCTACCTTTTAAAAGTGATTTTTGTTGTTTTCTGCAATTTCATGCTTTTATCTGGGATCATTTTCCTTTAGCCTGAATGAATTCTTATAGTACAAGTTCACTGGAGGAGAAGTATTTCATCTTTTTCATGATGCTGTTTTCTTTTTCTAAAAATATTATTGTAAAAATACTTTTGTAAAAGTCATTGTAAAAATATTGTTGTAAAAAAGTAATTTCTTTTTAGAAAGATCTTTTCACAAGACAACGAATTATCTGTAGCTTTGCCCTACCACTTTGAATATGTGATTTCATTATATTCTAGATTCTATACATTCTATTTAAAAAGTCAACCACAATTCTTATTGGTACACCTTTTAAAATTATATATATATATATTTTTTTTTCAGACTCCTTTTGAGATTATTCCTATGCTTTGGCTTTCTATAAATCTCTATAATTTCTTTAGGTGTGGCCTTCTCTACATGTATCATGCTTAAAGTTGGTTTAAATTTTTGAATCTGTTTGTGTTTCATCAGGTTTTGAAAATTCTTGCACATTAATTCTTCAAAGATTGCCCTGTCTCATTCTCTCCTTTCTCTCTGAACTTTAGTAACGTGTGTATTCGAGCATAACCAACTTGTCCACTCTGCTCTTTTTTTCCTCCATTTTTTCCCTCTGTATGCATAGGTTTGTGTATTTTTTATTGACCTTTCTTCAAGTTCACTTACTCTTGTCTTCTACTATACCCAGTCTGTTGTTACCCCCATCAAGAATGTTTCTAACTCCAGATATTTAATTCTAGAGTATATTCACTTGATTTCTTTTATTGATTCTAATTGTTAAAATTCTCCTCCTTTTCATCTGTTTTGTCCATCTTTCCTTCTATTTTAAAAAGACATATTTATCATGGTTATATTAAAGTTCTTTTTTAAACTCCTGTATCTCCTAGCATGGGATTATCTCCCAGTTGTTGCCTTTTCTCTTGATGTTTATCACCTTTTCCTGTATTTTTCTGTGACTAATTTTTTTTTTTTTTTTTTTTTGCTGTACTGGCTAGTCTGGATGATGCCTTGTAGAATCTCTGGGTCATGTTTTCCACCTTTGAAGAGTGTTGAGTTTTGTTCTGGCAGGCAATTTAAAGTACCAGAGGATCATCTTGATACTGTTGAGACTTGGCTTTAGGTTTTGTTAGAGTAGATACCTTTCCTTACTTCCAGGGTGGTGCCTGCTCTTAGGGCATGAGTCAAAATCCTAGCGAATGGTGTTTCTGAGGTCTTAACTAAAAGTTCAAGCTAAATCCTAAGTTTGCTCTGCTCAGACCTAGTATCAACTTCTAACTGCTAGCTTACTAATACTGTGCAGTCTCTAACAGATCTTCAGTTCTCTAGCCTTCCAGTGGCTCTTTTCTCCTAGGCCTCTTTTAGTATCACTCTACGCAGAAGTAGCTTAGCGGTTGGCAAAGGATCTAAGAAGGAATTTTAATGTAGATTTGTAGGTGCACCTCCCTGTGGATTTCTCTTCTCTGGAACCCTACCCACCAAATCCTAGCTGCTTGGCAGGACTGAAATCTGATCTCTATCTCTTCTGCTTAGTTTGGCCTTCTCAAAGAAAACCATGTTGAAATTGGGGCTTACTTTTTGTGCCTTTCTTTTCTCAAGAATTATAATCCTGTGTTGGTTTCTGTTCAATGCTTGAAAACATTTGTTTTGTATCTTTTATTAAGCTGCTTAGTTGTTTATGATAGGAGGATTATTTGTCAGCAACTCCGTCATGGTGCATATGGAAAAAAATCACTCCATTCATATAAGATGTTTCAAATACAGGTTTATTTCTGGGTTTTATATTTGATTCTACTGATCTACTTGTCTTTCTCTGTGCCAAGGCCTCACTATTCTAATTTCAATTGCTTTATTATAAGTCTTACATCTGGTAGGGCACATCCTGCTATCTTTTCTCTCTAAGAGTGTCCCAGTCTTTGCTTGCTCCTTTACATTTTTGTATTAGTATTAGAAGTGTCTTGCTGAGTTCCATAGAAGTCCTATTTATATATTTTTTGGAATTGCATTAGATCTATAGATTAATTTTAAAAAGACTGCCGTCTTTGAGATTTTGAATCTTCCTGTTTTGAACATGGTATCTCTCTGCATGTATTTAGGTCTTTATTAAAGTTTCTCAATTAAATTTTATAATTTTTTCACAATGAGACACATTTTATAAAACTTACCTAAAATAAAATATTTTATGTTTTTTGCTGCTATTGTAAGTAGTATTAAAATAATTAAATTTTCTAGATTTATTTTGTTTTGACACATAATAATTATAATATTTATGGGGTATAGTGTAATTTTCCATATAGACATAGATAATAATCAAATTAGTGTAATTAGCATATATATCACCTCAAACACTTGTGATGTTTTTATATTGATAACATTCAAAATTACATTTTCTAATTGTTCATTGCTGCTATGTAGAAATACAATAGATTTTTGTATAGTGATCTTATTTTCAACTTTCCTGATAAACTCTTTTTATCAATTACAATTTTTCTGTAGGTTTTGTGTTTTTAAATAGACGATAATAACAACTATGGATAATAACAGCTTTGATTTTTTTCTTTTAAACTCTTCAGAGCTATGCTTGTAGTATAGTATATATGTATATATATAAATATAAAATATATTTTTTTTCTCTCTTACTGTGCTGGACATGCTGGACATGGTGACAGCAGGATATTTGCCTTGTTGCTGATTTTAAAGGGAAGGCTTTTTAACATTCCAGCAAAGACTTCTAAGTTGGCTGATCATGTTTTGAAAGAGCTAAGGGACCAGCTCCTCCTCCATGAAGTGGGCCCTAGCTTTGTCATATTCTTTCTCTGGACCTCAATTTTTTTTTTTTTTGAGACGGAGTCTCACTCTGTCCGCCAGGCTGGAGTGCAGTGGCGTGATCTCGGCTCACTGCAAGCTCTGCCTCCCGGATTCATGCCATTCTCCTGCCTCAGCCTCCTGAGTAGCTGGGACTACAGGGGCCCGCCACCATGCCTGGCTAATTTTTTGTATTTTTAATAGAGACGAGGTTTCACCGTGGTCTCGATCTCCTGACCTTGTGATCCACCCGCCTCGGCCTTCCAAAGTGCTGGGATTACAGGCGTGAGCCACCGTGCCCGGCCCCTCAATTTTTTTTAACCTGTAAAATATAAGGTTTGTTCTATAATAGCAGTTTTCAAACTTGTATGGGTTAGAGTTCCTTTAAGTCACAGGTTCTGTTAAAAAATCTATAAAATAGTGAAACTGAAATATATATAACTTTCCCCTTAGACAAAAGCCCATTTTATTCTCTTTGATACAAGGCTTAAGTGCTAGACAAGTGGTAGTAAGAATTGAACAAGTAAAAGACCTTACAAAAGGAATACTTAAAATTAAAAAAAAAGGAATGACAGATGTGTTAGATATTTTCCCCTGCAGACTGGGAAAAGATCACTACTATTGACTTTAGATTGAGGAAAGCCTTGACCCTAACTTTAGATTGAGGAAAGCCTTGACGCTTATGTGCGTTTATGTTCCTAAACACATATAAAAGTGTTCCTTGAAGACTATCTAGTTTTGGAAGCCCAATCTTTTTCAATCTCCTCTTCCCCTTGGTCTTCTTTCTTCCTTAATGTCACAACTACAGCAGCTCAGGAGATAGAGTGTGAGAATATTTCTCTTCATTTCACTTTGAAATTGTGTTTTTTTGAACAATTTCATTCAACATCTTTTCAAGAACTATTTCTTAAGTACCTACTCTGTGCTAGGGTATATGCCGGCTGCTGGGAATAAGATGGTGACCAAAACAGTTTCTGTCTTCAGGGACGAGTGGAGAAGGCAAGTGAGTAAACAGACAATTACAATAAAATTTGGTAAGCTCGAGGTACTAAGGGAACACTTCCTCTCAAGGGATTCAGGGACAATGTGAAATGAATATTTGTCTCATACATAGATAAATATTTAATGCTGGCAAGCTATAACCTGCATGTAATTAGATATTGATAATGCCTTTTGTTACAGTACTTTAATCGATATTATCTAATTTTCTCCTCACAAAAATCCCCTAAGGAAGACATTAACATTTTATTTTATTGATGAAGAAATGAGAGCTCAGAGCACTTAAAATACATTTCTAAAATCATACAAATTGTAGGTGGCTAGGAAGAAATTCAAATACAAATAAAATGTTTGTTGACATATTTTGACCAATGTATAATATATGATTCATTATATATAAAGAAAAACTACTGAAAACCAAAATCATGAAGTTCAATTGGGTATCAGTTGGGTGTCTGGGGGGAAATACCCAGAAAGATTGTTCCTTGGCCAGGTAGAGGCCTAGTGGGTTTCTGGAGAGCCTCAGAGATGCAGATTACCCAAATAGGATATTAATTAAACATTTCCCCTTCACTGACTCTGCAGAATGTGTAAAAACCCATAAGAGAATGAATACCTCAGGCTAATCTTTTGGATGAGTTGTAACTAACAATGTCCAGTCCTTCTCAGAACCTCTGATTGATCAAGCCCACTGGTTCTTGGGTTGTGCAGGCAGTGCAGACATAAACCAGGTTTCAACCCTGTGCTGGCCATTCCCGTGGCCATGGAAAGGGGAATGGAGAGCAAAGCATCAGGATGGTATAGAGAGGTGGAAACAGTGAAGCCTAGACACTTGTGAGGCTCTTACATCATTACCACCTCACCAGCCCTGCACATGCCCTATGGTAATTATAGCTAACACTTAATGAGTAATGAGTACTTACTGTATACAGGCCCTTTGCTAAGTATTTACATGGTGTCATTTAATCCTCAAAGCCACTCTATGAGGTGGGCACTGTCATTATTCTCATCCCATAGACTAGGAAATTAAGGTCTTAGAGCAGGGGCTGGTGAGCTATGGCCCATGGACCAAGCCTGGACCACTGTCTGGATTTGCAAATAAAGTTTTATTTGAACACAGTCATATATTTTCATTTATGCATTATATATGACTTCTTTCATGCCACAACTGCACAGTTGAGAAGCTGTGACAGAGATCAACACAAAGCTGAAATATTTCCTATCTGATCCTTTACATAAAAGGTTTACCAAAGCTTAATTTATTCAATGGCACCTTTTTTGAAGGAGGCTGAACTGGGCTATGAACCTGGGCAGTTGGATGCCAGCACCTATACTTATAATCACATGCTCAATTGCCTTATTATGAAGTCTGACTTCCTGGGTGTTCAACCTGCACAGTTAAATAGGGCCTGCACTTAGAAGGCCCCATATGACTATGCATGTGGTTTAATGCTCTGCTTTTACTTAGTAATTTTTGAACAAGGGGTGCTGCATCTTCATTTCACATTGGGCCCTGAAAATGATGTAGCTGGTCCTGCTTATGATAGCAACCACTAATGTTGAGTAACAGAGCAGAAGACTGGTCCCTCAGCCACCTGTTCCCCTGCCTATATTCATGAGCCTGATGTAGTGCATGAAACAGGAGACTCGGCAACTGCTCCAGTCCCTTTATCCTGAGCCCACCCTGAAGATAAGCCTGAAGTCTTTGCCTCACCTTTGATGCTTTCACAGATTCACATACAGTCACAGGGTGAAATGTGAGAGGAATGCATTTTTAAAAAATTATTTTTTGTTTTAAAATTTTATTTATTTATTTATTTTGTTAGACAGGGTCTCCCTCTGTCACCCAGAGTGAAGTTCAGTCTTGCATAGCTCACTGCAGCCTGGGCTCAGGCAATCCTCTCACTTCAACCCTCTGAGTAGCTGGGGGTGTACCACAAGCACACCACCACACCTGGCTAATTTTTAATTTTTTGTAAAGATGGAGTCTCACTATGTTGCCCAGGCTAGGCTTGAACTTCTGAGCTCAAGTGATCTGCTCACCTCAGCTTCCCAAAATGCTGTGATTACAGGTGTGAGCCACTGCACTCGGCTGAATGTGTTTGATTCTAATGAGGAAGAACCCTCATATCTTTGCTGAGATCCATTTCCTCCTTCTTTACTTAGTTCACCAATTAGAGGCATCCTGGTAGACCAATCCCTTAAACACACTGCAAAAGTTTGCTTCTGAACTGCCTTCTAATTTTTTAGAATTTTCTCTTACCTTGTGTACTTGCCTCACTCCTCAGATCTGCTGGTCGCTGCTGTTTCTCTTATCTTTACCTCCTGCTTTCTTCCCTGACCACCACTCTCTTTCTGGTTATGTTGTCACAATCTCCCTGAATAATTTGCCTCATCACCACTGACCCATCCCTGGAAACATCTACACTGGTGTAGGCCCCAAGGACAGTGGGGTTGCTGCTTACGGCCCCACAGATTTTCTGCTGCACAACTCCAGGGCTGCCACATGTAGACGGTACTGTGAATGGGCCCAACCATTGTGCCATGGAGCGGGTCTGTTAGGCTGCCCCTTGCCAGGTCCATTTCAGCCCCATGACAAAGACCCAGAAAAGTCAGAGTAGAGGGCCTAGAGTGATGATGCAATCCAAAGCCATTCCTCTAAGGACAACAATGCCTGGGAGGAACTTTGAATGCTTATCTTGAAGATGAGAAGTCTGAAGGAGAGCTAAGAAATTTTCAGTGTCTGGAAGGGTATAAGTAGGACCAGTGAGTGGACAGAGGCTACAAAGAGTCAGACTTTTAAAAAAAAATTCTAATGTCTGTTTTCATGCTGCTGATAAAAACATACCCAAGACTGGGTAATTTACAAAAGAAAGAGGTTTATTGGACTTACAGTTCCACATGGCTGGGGAGGCCTCACAACCATGGTGGAAGGTGAGAGGCATATCTCACATGGCAGCAGACCTGAGAAGAGAGCTTGTGCAGGAAAACTCCCCGTTATAATAACCATCAGATCTTGTGAAACTTACTCACTATCACGAGAACAGCATGGGAAAGACCTGCCCTCATGATTCAATTACTTCTCACTGGGTCCCTCTGACAACACGTGGGAATTCAAGATGAGATTTGGGTGGGGACACAGCCAAGCCATATCATCTAACCATCTAATGTCTTTAGAAAAGCAAGGGGCTATTGTTTTGATGGGTTTTGGTTTCTCTGGCCTGGAAGTGTTTCAGCAGAAGTTGGGAGATCACATGAAAGAGGGGTGCTAAGTACAAGATGTAGGAAGTTCTAACAGGAGGAGGCATGTCCTAACAGGAAGAGGGGTGCCTTAACAGGAGGAAGGGTGTTCTAATGGGGTTGTAGAGTGTCCTAACAGGAGGAAGGGTGCCCTAATAGGAGGGAGTGCCTAATAGGAGAAGGAGGTGCTCTAAAAGGGAGAGGGGACCTGAACAGGAGGAAGAGCCTAAAAGGGGGAGGGGTGCTCTAATAGGAAGAGGGCGTGCTCTAACAGGAGGTGTAGTTCCCTAACAGGAGAAGGGGATGTCCTAACAGGAGAATGGATGCTCTAAAAGGAAGAGTGGTATCCTAACAGGAGGAGGGATGCTCTAATCAGAGAAGGAGGTGCTCTAAAAGGAGGAGAGGGACTTAACAGGAGGTGGGGTGTCCTAAGAGGAAGAATGGGTGCTCTAACAGGAGGTAGAGTTCCCTAACAGGAGGAGAGGTGCCCCAAAAAGAGAAAGTGATGCCCTAACAGAAGGAGGGGTGCCCTAAACAGGAAAAGAGGTGCTGTAACAAGAAGAGGGGTGCTCTAACAGGAGGAGTTATGTTCCAACAAGAAAATGGGGGCCCTAAAATCAGGAGAGGTGCCCTAAGAGCAAGAGGGGTCCTCTAACAGAAGGAGGAGTGTCCTAATAGGAGGAAGGGTGCTCCAACAGAAGGAAAGTTGTTCTAACAGGAGGAGAGGTGCTCTAACAGGAGGAGAGGTGCTCTAACAGAAGAGGTGCTCTAATAGGAGGAAAGGTGCTCCAAGGGGAGTAAAGTTGCTCTAACAGGGGTGGGGTGCCCTAACAGAAGGAGGGGTTGCCCTAAGAGGGGGGAGTGTTATAACAGGAAGAGGGGTATTCTAACAGGAAAAGGGGGTACCCCAACAGGAGAATGGATGCCCTAACAGGAGAAGTGGTGTTCTAACAGTAGGAGGGGTGTCTTATACAGGGAAAGGTGCTCTAACAGGAGGAGAGGGTGCCTGTATTAGTCCATTCAAACTATATCATTTCCCCCCTCACCCCAACAAAATCTCATGTCCTCAGAATTCAAAACACAATCATGCCCTTCCAACAGTCCCCCAAAATCTTAACTCATTCCAGTATTAACTCAAAAGTCCAAGTCCAAAGTCTCATGTAAGACAAGGCAAGTCCCTTCTGCCTATAAGCCTGTAAAATCAAAAGTAAGTTAGCTACTTCCTAGATACAATGTGAGTACAGGCATTGGGTAAATACACCCATTCCAAATGGGAGAAATTGGCCAAAAGAAAGGGGCTACGGGCCCCACACAAGTCCAAAATCCAATAGAGCAGTCATTAAAACTTAAAGTTCCAAAATGATCTCCTTTGACTCCATGTCTCATATCTGGGTCACAATGATAAAAGAGGTGGCCTCCCACAGCCTTAGGCAACTCCGCCTCTGTGGTTTTGCAGGGTACAGCCCCCCCTTCAGGCTGCTTTCACAGGCTGGTGTTGAGTGCCTGTGGCTTTTTCAGGTGCATAGGTGCAAGCTGTAGGTGGATCTACCATTGTGGGGTCTGGAGGACCATGGCCCTCTTCTCACAGTTCCACAGGGCAGTGCCCAAGTGGGGACTCTGTGTGGGAGCTCTGAACCCACATTTCCCTTTTGCACTGCCCTAGCAGAGGTTCTCCATGAGGGCGCCACCCCTGCAGCAAACTTCTGCCTGGACTTCCAGGTGTTTCCATACATCCTCTGAAATCTAGATGGGGGTTCCCAAACCTCAATTCTTGACTTCTGCCAAGCTGTCAAAGCTTGGGGGTTGCACCCTCTGAAGCTATAGCCTGAGCTGTACCTTGGCCCCTTTTAGCAACACCTGTAGCTGTTGGGACACAGGGCACCAAGTCCCTAGGCTGCACACAGCACAGGGGCCCTGGGCCTGGCCCGTGAAACCATTTTTTCCTCCTAGGCCTCTGGGTCTGTGATGGGAGGGTCTGCTGTGAAGGTCTCTGACATGGCCTGGAGACATTTTCTCCATTGTTCTGGTGATTAATATTCAGCTCCTCATTACTTATGCAAATTTCTGCAGCTGGCTTGAATTTCTCCCTAGAAAATGGGATTTTATTTTCTATTACATCATCAGGCTGCAAAATTTCCAGACTTTTATACTCTGTTTCCTCTTGAATGCTTTGTCACTTAGAAATTTCTTCTGCAAAATACCCTAAATCATCTCTCTCCAGTTCAAAATTCCACAGCTCTCTAGGGCAGGAGCAAAATGCCACCAGTCTCTTTGTATAGGAAGAGTGGCCTTCACTTTAGTTCCCAAAATGTTCCCTATCTACATCTGAGACCACCTCAGCCTGGACTTCATTGTCCATATCACGATCAGCATTTTGGTCAAAGCCATTCAACGAGTCTCTAGGAAGTTCCAAACATTTCCGTATCTTCCTGTCTTCTGAGCCCTCCATGTCTTTAGGAAGGCCCAAACTTTCCCACATTTTCTCATCTTCTTCTGAGCCCTCCAAACTGTTCCAACCTCTGCCTGTTACCCAATTCCAAAGTCAGTTGTGATATAGGATTTTTCTGCTCCTGAGCTCAGCTAGATCCAGTTTTTTTGTCTCAAGATCAGGAAGAATTAGGCATGTGGACATCAGAGAATGAGTAATATAATTTTTTAAGCAAAAGAACAACTCTCAGCAAAAAGAAGAGCCCTGCAAGCAGGTTTTCACCTCACAGTTGAGTGCCAGGGCTTCCACACAAGAGCTGACGAGGCTTCGCTCCTCCCTTGCATAAGGTGCAAATTCCTGGTGGCTCCATCTTATTCCTGTAGTGCACATGTGTGCCCCAGTCCACTGCAGGCATGCCCAGGCAAGCCCCCTGTTGCTATCTCTTCCACATTTTTGGATATCTTTATAGCAGCTCCTCACTCTCTGCAGTACCAATGTACTGTATTAGTCCATTCTCAAGCTTCTATAAAGGACTGTCCAAGAATGGGCAATTTATAATGGAAAGAGGTTTAATTGACTCACAGTTCTGCATAGCTGGGGAGGCCTCAAGAAACTTACAATAACGGTGGAAGGGGAAATAAACATGTCTTACTTCACATGATGACAGGAAGGAGAAGTGTCAAGCAAACAGGGGAAAAGCCCCTTATAAAACCATCAGGTCTCATGAGAACTCACTCACCATAATGAGAACATGAGAACAGCATGAGGGTAACCACCCCCATGATTAAATTATCTCCCACCGGGTCCCTCCAATGATATAGGGGATTATGAGAATGACAATTCAAGATAAGATTTGGGTGGGGACACAGCCAAATCATATCAGCGCCCTAACAGGAGGAGGGGTGCTTTAACAAAAGAAGGGTGTCCTAACAGGAGGAGATATGTTCTAACAGTAAGACATGTGTCCTAAAAGGAGGAGGGGGTGCTTTAACCAGAGAAGGTATGCCCTAACAGGATGAGGGGGTGCTTTAATGGGAGAAAGTGTGTTCTAACAGGAGGAGGGGATGTCCTAACAGGAGAAAGTGTATTCTAACAGGAGGAGGCGTGTCCTAACAGGAGGAGAGTTGCCCTAATAGGAGGAGGGGTATCCTAACAGGAAGAAGGGGTATCCTAATGGGAGGAGGGGTGCCCTAAGATGGGAGAGAGTGTTCTAACAGGAGGAGGGGGTGTTCTAACAGGAAAAGGGGGTGCCCTAGCAAAAGAATGTGTGCCTTAACAGAAGGAAGGCTGGCCTAACAGTGGAAGGAATGCCCTAACAGGGGGAGAGGTGTCCTAACAGGAGGAGGGATTTTCTAACAGGAGGAGTGGGTGCTCTAACAGGAGGAGGGGTGCCCTACAGGGTGAAGGTGGTGCCTTAAGAGTAGAAGCACTGCCCTAATAGAAGGAGGGATGCCTCCACAGGAAGAGGATTCTCTAAAAAGGAGAAGAGGTATCATAACAGGAGGAGAGGTGCTCTAACAGGAGGAGAGTTGTCATAAAGTGTGAAGGTGGTGCCCTAAGAGGAGGAGGGGTACCCTAACAGAAGGAGGGGTGTCCTAACATGAGGAGGAATGCCTTACCAGGAGGAGGAATGTCCTAACAAGATGAAGGATGCCCTAACAGGAGGAGGGGTGCCCTAATAGGAGTGAGTACTCTAACAGGCGGAGGGAGTCCTAACAGGAGGCAGGGTGCCTTAAAAGGATGAGGGGTGCCTTAACAGGAGGAGGGGTGCCCTAACAGGATGAGGAGTTCCCCAACAGAAGGAAGGGTGTCACAACGGTCAAGGGATGCTCTAACATGAGAAGGGGTGCTCACCTAACAGGGCCCTGAACCTTGGGTGGGAGTTTCCATTGAGAATGTGGAGGTCCCTCGGGCCTAGCCTGGTGATGAGCCGTAGAAGAGGACATGGCTGTAATAGGAGCAGAGGTTCTGGGTCTGTGGCTGCTTCCTCCCACCTGTCCTCCAGGACAGGCTTTCAGTTAGAGAAGGATTTAATTCCAGGGTTGCCTGTCACCTTCTCTGAAACACAGCTGGGAATGCTGGGGTACACTCCTGGTCTGACTCCGAAGCACTACCCTGGCTATCCTTAACTGGAGTCCTTGTGCCCGCTCATCCCAGTGCCACTCTGAGTAGAACAGGTAAACTACGGTATCATCCACCTACACTGGCACCTACCCCTCTCTACTGGGGATGAAGGGCTGGCTCAGAGTCTCCAATTCAGGAAAGGGCATTTCTGTGACTCTGGCCTGTATGGTTACCTCATAACTCTCACTTGGAAGAGTCTGGAAGAAAAGATGAGTCCGTGGGACTGGGGTTCCTCTCCCTGCAACCTTGCTGCTGCCAACGAGCTGTGGTCTTGCATCCCTGCAAGGCTTCTTGGTGGGTGTCTGGGACCGATTCGTGGCAAGTCCCTATGTCTGGGTCTGTTGGGGCTGTTGCTGTCCTCAAGGTCTTTCTTCTCAAGCTTTGGCCTGTGGTTATTTTCTTTCAAGGTCTATAGAGAATACATTCATTCATTCAGTGTTGCTGACTACGTACCAAGGCTGTAGGAGCAGAACCGTACACCTGTCGCCCGGCTGTATCCCTAGCTCCAGCACGGTGCCTGACTCAAGGTAAGGGCCTTAATATATGTTTGTTCAAGAAGTAGAGAAAGAAGGAAAGCGAAAGAAAAAGAAAAGAAAGGAAAGGAAGAGAGAGGGAGGCAGGCGAGGAGAGGCGAGGCGAGTCGGGGAGGGGTGGGGTGGAGCGGAGTGGGGCGGCGCGAGGGCGAGTAGAGCCAACCACAGCACTTCAACGAACAGGAAGGAGGCTGTATCCGCAAGGCGGTCCCGGCAAGGCTCATCTCCCGCCTCTGGTGGTGATTTTGGCTTTCTCTGTTTGTGAGAACAGAGGTGTGGGTGATCCTTTTCTGGATCCCCTTGAGAACGGAGCTTCATGGTTCTGTGACAGGGCTGGTGTTCTGAGAGGCTATGAAAGGAGGAACCAGTCTCCATCCCTCAGCTTTGTAAGTTCTTCTGTGGCTGAGATAGAGACAGCAAGGTTTCAATGGCTCTTGGGGAGCAGAAAAACCTGTACAGAGTTTAAGGGCATAGCCTCAGTCTCTCCCCCTTTCCTAGTCTCTCTCTCCATGATGAAGTGAACATGGGGATCAAGGCTAAATTCTTTTGGAAACTGCTGACAATGGATGTTTTCCATACCCTGCTTCACTTTGTGAATCCCCACAATAGCCGAGTGAGGGGGTGGGGTGCTGTACTCCTGCCTCTCTCACTGGGGGTGACAGGGATGCTTACCTCCTACAAGAAGCAAAACCAAGGCTCACCTGCAGATTTCCTGGCCCCGCCTCCACTCTGCTTGCTCTGTCCAGCCCGCACCACTCCCTTCTCCCAAACACAGCCCGTGAGCCCCGTATTCTTTCATCCAGAGAGCAGAATCCAAGTCCTGGTCTTTCTTTTACAGGTCTTATTCTGCTCCAAAGGGGTCTCCCAAGGAGGGGGTCAGAGTGAAGCTCTGCCTTGTTTCTCTAGGTCCCATTTCACCGGTATCGGCTGAGGTTACTCTGTATTTTACTTCTCTCATTGCACAATGGACCTGCTTTGGGCCAGTCCAATGGGCCAAGTTTGGGCAGACAATGGCAGTCGGCCTTCTGTTTCTGTGTCTTGGGCATGGCCAGACTGAAGCCAGCCCTGCTTTCTTCGGTTGATGAACCAAATGTAGGAAAACTTCAGAATTGTCCCAGATTCACAGGAGCACTCACAGGATTTTCCTTTTCCTCATTAATCGTCTGTTCTTCCTGGATGTCTGTAGGCTTCTTTTATGGACCCCACCTACCCTCCTCCATCCTGCCAGAAGTTGACAGTACTTGCTCTTTTCTTAAACACATTCCTCATGTGATTTCCTCTCCAGGGCATTTGGCTTCTTGAAGTAGGAAAAAAGAACCTGGGGAATAACTCAAAATCTTGGATCTGCTTCTAATATTTGGGGTTTCTGAGGACCCTGGAGAGCTGGTGGCCTTGTATCCCTATGGGTCTCAGAGGGGACAAGGGCAAAGGGGAGAGGATGAGGATGTGATGGAGGGATTCCCTTCTGGACAAGAAGGGGTTATTAAAAAGCCTTTCTGATCCTGGAGCGACTGAGAGAGAAGGGAGATGAAGATGGATAATGCAAGAGTCAGACATCTGCCATGGCTTCTTTCACCCATGGGCCCAAATCAGAAGATGGGGTAAGTGATCAGTCAGGCTGAGAAGAAAGCTTAATGCAGTAATCTTGTGACCTGCAACCTCCTTTGTGCTCTGGAAGGATACCCACATGCTGAGACAGTTCTCCCAAGCTTTCCTGGTACCCATGAAAGTGAAAGAGACCTATAGATTGCCATCTTCCCCATGGAGGAACTTGTGGTGCTGGCCAGCAAGCCCTCTGGTGTGCAGGCAGTGGGCAGTGGGACAGTTGCCCCACTGGCATGAGCAGAGTGAATGACTCCACAGTTGAAAGTTGTGGGGGTGGGCTGCTAGGCAGGGTGTCTGGGAGCCATAGCCAGGGCTCATCGAGTTCTGTGAGAAATAAACTCACCCATCGAAACTCAAAGAATGGACTCAGAGTGACAAGAGCGAAACTCCGTCTCAAAAAAAAAAAAAAAAAAAAAAAAAAAAAAAAAAGAATGGACTCAGAAACCTTGAGAACAGCGAAAGTGAGACTTTTAATGACAGTCTTGCAAGATCTGGTGTCTGATGGGCAGGCACACCCAGCACAGTTACAACAAGCAATTTATCCCCTAGTGCATAGGTCCCTCCTCCGGTTCCTCATAGGCTGAGTACTATGGGGTCACAGTCTTCCTGGGAATGGGCTATCCGTTGTTGGGTTGGGGCTTTAGTTGTTTTCTTTAGGGTTGTCTTTTGGCATTTTGTTGCAGCCCACAATGTATTGCAATTCTAGTCAGTTCAGTGGCTCCTTAAGTATTTAACTTATGACCTAAGTAGCTGGGCAAGCTGATAAGAACAGACAAAGCAAGCTGTTTTGCAGACTAGTAAACTTTTATCTCAGACTAAACTTCTTTGGTTTGGGTGAGGGCAACTAAGCGGGAGGGAGGGCCCAACAAACAGGTGTCAGCCATCAAGCAGGGGCCTAGTATATCCTGTTTTTTCTGTAGTTTGCTGACCTAAGTCAATTTAAGGCACTTTGTCTTGGAAATTGACCACTGTATACATTTTTTCCTTCAATTCCCTCCTCTTTTTCTTTTACCCCTATTGATTCCCTTTTCACATTTATTTTCATGTCCTTTGGTCATTAAATTGTTTTAACAGCTATTGACTCTATTATGAGAGAGTAGATTTGATTTAGTTTTTCATAATAGTTGATATGTTGTGGGCATTTGTTTATTGATGGTTGTTTTGGTTAACTTTTGGGTTAACCCTTTAACACAGGGGATAATGCAACACCTTACAGCTGTTAGGACTCCAGTTACTATTATAAGAGATGCTAGAATAGAGGTCTACCATTCCTTTCCGTTTTCTGAACCAACTTTTTAGCCAATCAGTAAATGGTTTATTAATTCTGGCATTTTTCACCAATTCATTGGCTAGAGTTGTTAACCCTTATAACTCCTTTGTGATGGTTTCATCTGGGGCAGTTTTATTAGGAATGAAAGTGCAACAATTTCCACCCAGCATGACACATATGCTCCTTTTCTCTGCTAAGATTATGTTTAGTGCAAGTTTGTTTTCCAAGGCCATTTGGCTGGTGGCATTTAACTGGCTAAGCACTCTTTTGAGAGCATTTTGAGTATAGTTGATGAATTTTCATTGATTATAATAGATGTAATTAATCCAATTTACATTTTTATTAATAGTTGACCACTAGAAGAGTGCTGATTTAAACCTAGCAGCTATTTAGCTTTGAGCCTTAAATTCATTAGGTACTCCTTTAGGGACTCCTATTGAGTTACTATAAATGTTGAGATTAACAGGATTTGTTAGATTTCTCCAACTTCAGTGGCCATGTGAATTCTCGTGGATTTTATGGAATGCCAAGGTGAATGGAATGGCCAGTTGAACTAAGGCACAAGTCCTGATCCAATTGGATGGTAACAGGTCATGGAGGTTCCTCTTCCCACAACATCAGTAGACATTAGCCCGGGCTATATGAAGAGCTGAGTAGTTGCTATTGACTAACCAGTAACATTTAGGATGTAGGTGTAAGTTGAGAGTTCTCCCACAGGCTTATTGAACTTTAGTCCCTGCCTAGAGAGGCAAAAGGAGTATTTTATATTCCCTATGGAGAATGAGGGGATTGCTTTCCTACCTCCACAAAGTAGGAAGGACCAACGATAGACTTTTGTATGTCTTATTTTCCCATGCATCCCTGTGCTGGTATAGAGCCAACATGCAGGCGTTCCTTTGGGATTGGTATCCCATCCTAGGGAAGATGGAACTACCTGTGCCTGACACTGCCCAGCAGAGTGGGTGTAACAGTAGCTTTTGTTGAGGGCTAGTACCAAAAATTTTACCCGTTCAACCCAGGCATTTACATCCCCATATCTGGTCTTAATTCTTAAAGTCTGCCTGAGGTCAATTATTTCAATTATTATTATTTTTCACTCTATTAGAGTTAATGCCTGGTGGGTTAAAGGAAATGGTGGTGCCAGAAGTTATAGTAACCCTGAGTGAGCTCAAGGATGAGTTGGTGATTAGCCTGAGAGCTAACCATCCCACGAGGTCCCTTCCTGAGATATTTACTCCTAATCCATACTTCCAAGGTTCCTGGTCTAGAGGAGCTGAGTTGTTTATTGTGATTAATATAGGATTGGATTTTAAATTTTCACAGCTGGGTTGTGTGGGGCCCTTATATAAATGTATTTTATCCTTTAAGGGTTTGTTTTTGGAAGAATGACTTACCCAGCCTTGATAGTCAGTGGTCCACCAGACCTGATTTCAGCTAGTGCAGGGCTTTTCTGAGAGGGTCTGAAAACGGTTTGTTTCAGGTAATAGATATTTGTTTGCCTGTGACAACTGCCTTTGGTGTCCTAAATTCCTTCAAGGTAAAACTTGGCAGGCATTAAATTTTACAGTTTGGGGGTTGGAGGTCTGAGTTATGTTGACTATTAGTTTGATTGGATAATCCCTACTTTCCACCCCTAGGACTGGGCTCCATTCAATACTCAGGTTTCCTTTTACCCCTTGTGCTTAAATTAATCCTAACCATATCCATCCCCAATGACAGGGCCCACTTATAGCTCTCTTCTAGGTTTTCCTTAGAGTTAGCTTTAAGGGGTCCTTAGGTGATTTATACACTTCCCATTTGTCCTTTTCCCTTTTTCTCCTCCTCACTTTTTTTTTACCAGTCTCTTGACCCAAGTCTAACGAGTCCACCCCTGTTCAGCTGTTTCCAAAACTATTTCGGTGGTCTGGAGCACTTGACAGGGACTGTCCCAGCTTGGGTGGAGCTTGTCTTCCTTCCAAGTTTTAATCAGCACCAAATAGCCAGGCTGGAAGTGGTGGACCGTGAACTCAGGGGTGGAGTTTGAGTCAGAAGTCCTTTTAACCTAAGAGATGACAGGGTAGAGGATATGGCCAGTATATGATGTTTTAAAAATTGGTCTTTGGTTTCCGTAGTAGGAAGGTTTGTAGCCTTGTTTAAATACAAGAAACCATACAATAACTCGGAGGGGGACAATCCTAAGTCTTTTCTTGGGGCTGTCCTAATCCCAAGGAGCATTATTGGGAGACATTTGGTCCAAAGCATTTTAGTTTTTAACATGAGTTTGGTAATGTGCTTTTTGAGAGTTTGACTTATTTTCTCTACCTTTCCAGAGGAGAGGGGATGCCAAGGGGTGTCTAATGTGCAAACCTTCCATAATTCTCCTTAGCACCCTTGGGCTAAAGTGGCTTCCATTGTCAGAATTAATATTTTTTTACCAGGCCAAATCTGGGTATAATTTGTTTTAAGATTATTTTGACCACATTCCTGGCTGTGGCAGTTGGGAAGGGCAAGGCCTTCACCCAGCTGGAGAGGTGGTCTACTATTACCAGCAGATACTTTAGTCTCCGTGTTTTGGGCATTTCTGTAAAATGTACTTGAATGCTCTGAAATGGCCTTAACCTAGGAAGTCTTCCTCCAGTAGTCTGTTTTTTGTTTGTTTGTTTTTTTTTAACTACCTTTTTGTTTATTCTCTGGCAGGTCATACAACCCTCACACACTTGTTTAGCAAGTGTGTAAATCTCTATACACCCATAATTTTTGTGTATTGCATTACACAAGACTTTCCCCAATGACTTCCCTTATGCAGTATGGACATCAGTTCTCTCATTATGAGTTTGCTTATTATGACTCTCCCATCAGGGAGCACCCACCTTCCATCCTCAGTTTGAGTGCCCCCTGTCTTGCCCAGCTCTTTCTCCTCCTCTTTAGAAAATTGGGGTCTTAATACCACATTAGGGATATCTGGGATTAGGCTACACAGTCTAACTTCTTTCTTCAGGGAGGCTTGCTTAGCAGCTTTACCTGCAAGCCCGTTCTTTACAGCTTCTATAGTGTTTATTTTCTGATGGTCATTTACATGAACTACGGCTACTGGAAGCAGGAGGCTTTTTAAAACTTGTTTGACCAGTTCCCCATGTACTAATTTTTCCCCCTGCTATTTATTAGACCCCATTTTGTCCAGATCTTTCCAAAGATGTGTACTACTCCATAGGCATATTTGGAATTAGTATATATAGTGTCTTTTTGACTTCTAGGAGCTTTAGGGGCCTGGTTAAGAGGATATAATTCACAGGTTTGGGTTGATCAGTTACTGGTTTACCGTTTTCACATGAGGATTGTTTGTTTCTATCAATGACAGCATAGCCATTATGTCTTTTACTGTTTGTTACTTTGAATGACCCATTCACAAACAGCCTCGTCCCATCGTGTCCTGGAGTTTCTCTAAGGTCTGGTTTAACTTTAGTTTGACATTCTATGATATTTAAATAGTTATGGTTTGATGCTTCCTCATTCTCGTCTCCTTTCTATAAGAAACTGGCTGGATTCAAGCAAGTATCTATTGTTAAATCTATTGGGTTTATCTATTGTTAAGACCAAATTATTATTATTAGTAGTAATATGAAGTTATATTTTAAAATCCGGGAATTAGTTAACTATCTTCCAGCTTTTTGATTTAATACATTCCAGACCTGATGTGGGGTGCTTACTACCAGGGCCCCACTGCAGGTCAGCTTCCGAGTTTCCTCCACCAGCAGGACTGTGGCTGCTGCTGCTTACTTGCACTTTTGTCTCTTTGTCTCCTGTCTTTTATGGCCTCTCTCTCCTTCTCTTTTCTTTTATACTCGTTCTTCCTTTTACATTATCTTTCTCCCCAGATTCACCGTCGGTGTCTTTGATCTGTTTTTTCCTCTCACTTATTTTCTTTTTCTATTGCTTTCTCTGTCATCCCCTGTTTCCTCTCTCCCTTACACTCAGTTTCTCCTCTTTCTGTCTCTCTCTGGCCCTCTACCTTTGCTGTTTCCTCCCCTTTCTCTTTCTAATTTACCTTCTTATTTTTTCTCTTCCTCCCTTCCCAGCAAACAGAATATTTACAATTGACATCATCTCAGCCCAAGTATAAAAATTGGCCCTAAAAATTGGTCTACCTGCTTTGCTAAATCGAGGGGATTTTTAAAGAGTGGCCTTATTTCCTTTTTTAAATTCCTAACCTCAGTACTTGTTAGAGGCACACTCACAAATCCAACTTCTTCCTGTCCCATAGGGACGTCTCTAAGAGGGTACATGTTAGACACCTGCTGTTTAGAAGGAATAGGTAAATTCTCAAACATTTTAAAATGTTGTTCCAGTTTTTTTCCTTAAGTTTGGATAAGGATTTAAGAGAGCATGGGGTTTAGCTCCTTTATGACCCCCAGATTCCTCTTCCTCTTGCCTTCCTGTTGCCTCCTGATCTCCCTGCCCTCTACTTTGTGAGATGTACGGGGCGGGGGGCAAGCACGTTAGGGATGCCAGGGATTTCATTGGGTGAGGGCCCTTTATTTTGCTCTTTTTTTTTTCTTTAAGAGGAATCATGGGGGTTAATTTACTAATCCAACAAAGAGTGTAACCTACCTCCTCTTGTGAGGATGGAGTTTTATTATTTACACAGAGAATTCAGTTTGGCACACTCAATCCCCATCTGAGCCAAATTTAGGCCAAAAGACTGAAGGCTGATTAATGGGCTCCTCGGGCCAGATAAAACAGCAATACTTTATTATCTTTTGCTTCTTCTTGTCCCTGGTTTGATGGTTATCCCTCCAAACCTGCAGCATTTTCCCCAATGGATTATCTGGGGGAATTTTAGAGGGGGTCTCTTTAGTTTCCTTTTTCCTTTGTTTCCTAAGCCTAGAATTCTTATTTCCCATTTTTGGTTAGTCTCTGTGTCTGAGCTTTTTCCTGTATACTCAGCCCCTACACTGTAAGTTTTTTGGACACCTCAGTAATGGCTTTGTTTGTCTCTAGCTGTTTCCTCGTGGGAGAATTGGGACTCTGCATCTAAGGTACATCTAAGTCACACACTCAAACTCTGAAAATGCCCAACCACCAAGGCAGTACTTACAGTCCAATTTTCCTACCTTGGCTCATGCACAAGTTTGCCTGCTTGCCGTGGTGCCTGCTTTTCTCCCTGTGTCACTTCCATTGTCTTCTGAGAAACAGTCTCAGGTTTGTCTTTTTCTTTTGTGGGGAGCCAGGACACCCAGACAGAGCAGGCTACCTAAATCAGGTGGGATGTGTCTCCCCTCTCAGCTGGAGTCCCACTCCATGCAGGCACAGAGCTCCCCATACCGGTCACCAGGTTGTGAGAAAGAAACTCACCCATCCATACTCAAAGAATGGACTCAGAGACCCAGAGAAGAGCGAAAGTGAGACATTTAATGATCATCTTGCAAGACAGGTTGTCTGATGGGCAGGCACACCCAGCACAGTTACAACAAGCAATTTATCCCCTAGTGCACAGGTTCATCTCCTGGCTCTTGATAGGCTGAGTACTATGGGGTCACAATCTTCCCAGACATCACCTATCCGTTGTTGGGTTGGGGCTTTAGGTGTTTTCTTTAAAGTTGCCTTGTGGCATTTTGTTGCAGCCCACATTGCATTACAATCCTAGTCAGCTCAGGGGCTCTTTAAGTATTTGACTTGTGACCTAAGTAGTCGGGCAGGCTGATAAGAACAGACAAAGTGAGCTGTTTTGCAGGCTAGTAAACTTTCAACTTAGACTAAACTTCTTTGGTTTGGGTGAGGACAACTAAAGGGGGCACGGAGGCTACAAGCAGATGTTGGCTATCCAAGCAGGGGCCTGGTATATCCTGTTTCTTTCTGTAGTTTGCTGACCTAAGCCAATTTAAAGCACTTTATCTTGGAAATGGACCACTGTATACATTATTTCCTTCAGTTCTCCAGCTCCAGTCAGAGCTGAAGTGAGCTGGAGTGAGCCAGGAGGATCAGTTGGCTGGCCCAGGCCATGGGAACAGAATAGAAGTTAACTAGCCACTAACTTCATCAGTCGGCCCTAGACCAAGAACTTGGTCAGTTCAGTCCCCTTACAGTAGGAGGCAGCAAAAATCCAAAATGCAGCAGAAGAATCCCAGGCTTTCCTTTGTGCCTGACCCACCTAGGGCCTGGGGTTCCTGTCCTGAACCCAGATGCCATCAGTACAGGACAAGGGGGAAGGGGATAAAAAATGCTAAGCAGGAGGTAAAAGTTATGTTGATTGAGTTATTTCCTAAAATGAGATTTTCTTAAACCAGAAGAGACAGAAATACAGACATCTAATCAGCAATTTTATCTCCACCTCAGGTGGGTCAGTTGCTCAGGGAACAACATTATATCCATTCAAACTAAAGAAGTTGCTTGTTCTTTATACATTTCCATTTAGTACATGAATTTTGCTATCCTAAAGGCCTGATCTCCCTTCATCCAGCTAAACTGGGAAAGAATCTCCAGGTGCACACCTCCCCAGCTCTCATTTAGCTCCTGCTTCTCTCTGCTTTTCTCCGTGTCCCACCTTTAGGTCTGGGAAACAGGCATAGATGCAAGTTTTAGTTGTGTCTCAGCTGGCCTCCACATGACACCCCTGATGCCCACCACCTTTCACTGGCTCCTTAAATTGGGTGCCCCACTCATGCATCAAGGATCAGCTCAGCACCTCCCCTCCGGGAAGACTTTCTGAGTTTCACCCCTCCCTGCCTTTCCCTTCATTACCCAACCAGTCCCATTTGATCCCTCCTGCCTAGCTTCCTAGAACACTTTAAAAAAAATTATTATTTTAAAATAATTTTAAAATTATAATTTATAACAATTTAAAAACTATAAAAATTGTATTTTTTAAATTGTTATTGACGTAATCTCACTACTCATTATTAGTCTCTTCTGGTTTTCCATTTCTTTCTGATTCCATCTTGTTAGGTGGTATGTGTCCAGGAATTTATCCATTTCCTCTAGATTTTCCAGTTTATTAGATTATAGTTGTTCATAATAGTTTCTCATAATCTTTTATATTTTTGTGGTATCAGTTGTAAGGTCTCTTTTTTAGTTTCTGATTTGTTTATTTGGGTCTTCTCACCCTCTTTTTTGGTTAGTATAGATAGTAGTTCATTGTTTTTGTTTACTTTTTAAGAAACTTTTTATTTTATGGATACTTTCTATTCTTTTTATTTTAGTCTCTATTATTGTTTAATTCCACTCTGATTTTTATTATCTCTTTTCTTTACTAATTTTGTGTTTGGTTTTTCTTGCCTTACTAGTTCTTTAAGGTGCATAATTAGATTGTTTATTTGAAATCTTGCTGTTCTTGTGATGTGGGTGTTTATTGCTATAAACTTTCCTGTATCACTGCTTTTCCTGTGTCCCACAGGTTTTAATATGCTGTGTTTTCATTTTTATTTGTTTCAAGAATGTTTTAAATTTCCATTTAAATTTCTTCATTTACCCAGTGGTCATTCAGAAGCATGTTGTTTAATTTTCATGTATTTGTGTAGTATCTAAAGTTCCTATTAGATTTCTTGTTTAATTCCACTGTGGTCTAAGAAAATATTTGGTATGATTTTCATTTTTTAACACTTGTTGAGACTTGTTTTGGTGGCCTAACATACAGTCAATCCTGAGGAATGTTCCATGTGCTGATGAGAATATGTATTCTGTAGTTCTTGCATAAATGTTCTGTAAATGTCTTAGGTTCATTTGGTCTAGTGTCCAGTTTAAGTCCAATGTTTCTTTATTTTTTTTCTGTCTTGTTGCTCTAATACTGAGATTGGAGTGCTGAAATTCCCCACTATTATTGTATTGGAATCTATTTTTTTTCTTTAGATCAAACATTTGCTAATGAAATTGAGTACTCCAGGGTTGGGTGCATATTTAAAATTCTTATATCCTCTTGGGCTGGGCACGGTGGCTCATGCCTATAATCCCAGTACTTTGGGAAGCCGAGGTGGGTGGATCACCTGAGGTCAGGAGTTCGAGACCAGCCTGACCAACATGGAGAAACCTCATCTCTATTAAAAATACGAAATTACCTGGGCTTAGTGGTGCATGCCTGTAATCCCAGATACTTGGGAGGCTGAGGCCGGAGAATCGCTTGAATCCAGGAGGCAGAGGTTGCGGTGAGCTGAGATTGTGCCGTCGCACTCCAGCCTGGGCAACAAGAGCAAAACTCTGTTTCCAAAAAAAAAAAAAAAAAAATCTTATATCCTCTTGCTGGATTTATCCCTTTATCATTATATAATGACTTTCTTTGTCTTTTATTTTTTACTTTTTTTGACTTAAAGTCCTTTTTGTCTGATAAATCTAGGAACTTCTGCTCACTTTTGGTTTCCATTTGTGTGAAATATCTTTTTTTCTTCATTTACTATTGACTTTTGGTATATATATGTCTTAACAGGTAAGGTGCATTTCTTCTGGCAGCATGTAAAGCATAGTTAGATTATGTTTGTTTGTTTGTTTTTTTCCACCCACTCTATATATGTTAAGTGGAGAATTTCATTTATTTACTTTCAAGGTTATTTTTGATATGTAAAGTTTTCTTCCTGTCATATTGTTAATCATTTTCTGGTTGTTTTCATATATTCTTTGTTCATTTCTTTTCATCTTCTTATTTGTCCTTGGGGTTTGCTGGTTTTCTGTGGTGGTGCCATTTGAGTCTTTTCCTCATTTGTATGTTGCTTTACCAATGAGTTTTATACTTTTATGTGTTTTCATCATGGTAACTGTTGTCCTTTGCCTTCTAGGTTTTAGGCCTCCCTTGAGCATTTCCTGTAAGGCTAGTCTAGCAGTGATGAATACCCTCAGCATTTGCTTGTCTGGGAAAGAGTTTATTTTAATTTCTCTTTTATTTATGAAGGGTTTGTCAAAGATCAGATAGTTGTAGATGTGGTTGTTATTTCTGAGGCTGCCAGGTAGTTAATTGTCTGTTCCATTGGTCTACATATCTGTTTGGTACCAGTACCATACTGTTTCAGTTACTGTAGCCTTGTAGTATAGTTTGAAGTCAGTTAGCTTGATGCCTCCAGCTTTGTTCCTTTTGCTTAGGATTGTCTTGGCTATGCAGGCTCTTTTTTGGTTCTGTGTGAAGTTTAAAGTAATTTTTTCCAATACTGTGAAGAAAGTCAATGGTAGCTTGATGGGGATAGCATTGAACCTATAAATTACTTTCAGCAGTATGGCCATTTTCATGATATTTATTCTTCCTATCCATGAGCATGGAATGTTTTTCCATTTATTTGTGTCCTCTCTTATTTCCTTGAGCAGTGGTTTGTAGTTCTCCTTGAAGAGGTCCTTTACGTCCCTTCTAAGTTGTATTTGTAGGCATTTTATTCTTTTAGTAGTAATTGTGAATGAGAGCTCACTCATCATTTGGAGCTCTGTTTGCCTGTTATTGGTGTATAGGAATGCTTGTGAATTTTGCACATTGATTTTGTATTCTGAGACTTTTCTGAAGTTGCTTATCAGCTCCATTCCTGTTCTGCTCCCTCTACTGGCTGCCAGGTAATTAATTGTCTTCACTGCAAATGTAAGCTGTTGTTTCTCAAGGCTACCAGGAAGCTGGAGAGGGAGAGATGGTTCCAGTGCTACCAAATTAACTGTTTTTACCAAGATTTAACAATGTTTCTTGAATAAATTCTTCTAGAATTTTGAAAAAGTTAAATCTGACCATTTTTGTCTGTTTCTCCACTACTTTTATGGAGGGCAGATTTGTTTTCTTCTCCATTAAAAAATAATTTAAAATTTAATTTTAATTTTAGATGCAGGGGGGTCCATGTGCTGGTTTGTTACATGCGTATATTGTATGATGCTGAGGTTTGAGTATGGATCCTGTCATCCAGGTTGTGAGCATTGTACACAACAAGTAGTTTTTCAACCCATGCCATCATCCTAAGCGAATTAATGCAGGAACAGAAAACCAAATACACATGTTCTCATTTATATGTGGGTGCTGAACATTTAGAACACAGGAACATAAAGATGGGAACAATAGACAGTGGGGACTACTGCGGGAGAGGGATGGAGAGAAGGCAGATTGCTAAACGTCCTTCATCATTTTCGCTGATGTCTTCTGTAGCAGCTTTTAGATTTTGAGAACTGTTTTCTCACTCTCAAATTTAGCTGTTTCCAGAGTTCAATAGATTTCATCTAAGGTAGATGATGATCTTGGGGCTGAACAATAAAATAACAAAGTACACATATTTATCTAATTAACAGCATAAAATTTTATGAAATTGCAACCTATTTTATTTAGTGTATGTAATAGTTACATTTTCACCTAAACTGTTTTCTGAACAAGTTCCAATTTATAGAAATTTCATGGATTTACACAATATATGGTTTTTAATGATGAATAAAACTGTATAGACATTCATAGATTACTAATGAACTTCAAAATATCACTAGAGTTATCAAAAAAAAGTTTTCCATTAGTCTATGAACAATGAATTAAAAAGTGAATAGAAAAATCTTCTAACAAAGGGATAAATATGAAATGTAGAACATTGGAAAACACAACTTATTGCTAAACAGTTTTCAAGTAAGAAGTACAATGTAATAATAACTATATGAAAAGGTAATTTGCTAAGTGATATGCTAACAAGATGCAAATACCACATACAAATAAGGCATCCTTTTATGTGTACAGAAATAGTATGGATGACTTTTAAGGAAAATAACCACTAGGTGTTTTCTCTGGGTAGAGAGATTAACTATTAAGGGGAGTAGTTATCATATATGTGATTAGCAATGACTTCTGACAATAATGGCAAAATGGCTCTTAGAGGAAACTTATTGAAGGTTTGAACTTTAAATTTTACAGATAGCAAATTATTTATGTATTTATCAACTCAGATACTTAAAACGCTATATTCCATCTCCTTACTGTGCCTTAATGATGTCTCTGGCAGATTTTATAACTTTCTGGTCACTTTCCAGAGTTAAAGACTTCAGTCCAGCACAATTTAAAGGATTTCCCTGCCCTGTCAGCTCAGACCTAAACCACGCCCTGGGAATCTGCATTGGCAAACAGTGGGTGGTCTGATCTACTTTACTGCATTGTTTCTCCTTCTCTGTCTCATTCACATGGGGTTTCTTTTGCATATATTCCTTTTTCCCATGTATTGGGGTCTCAGTGGACAGTTTGGATGTGTGCTGCAGACTTTATAATCAGAAATGCCTCTCGCTGTCCCTCCCTGCAAGTAGTGCCCGCTGTTTATTGTTCCCGTCTTTAGGTCCCTGTGTTCTAAATGTTCCGCACCCACTTATAAATGAGAACATGTGTTGTTTGGTTTTCTGTTCCTGTGTTAATTCGCTTAGGATGATGGCATGGGTTGAAAAACTACCTGTTGGGCACAGTGCTCACTACCTGGGTGACAGGACCCATACCCAATCAGGAATGCCTCCCCAAATCCAGGGCACATGGCAAGCTCTTTCCAGCATCCCCTCACTGTTCTGTTGCTGGCAGTCAACCCAGCACAGCTAAGCATCTGTCTTTCCACACAGCACATCAAACATCCAAATGAGATACAATACTTCATCTCACTTTCCTGCAGGGACCCCCAATATCTCAGAGTGATTTTCTTATGAACTCTTTGCTTGGCTTGAAAAGTGGGAAAAACAAACTGTCCTTACTCACAAGGGGAGAAAAGGTGAAAATGTCACAGCTATTATCCCAAAGATATAAATTCCTTACTCCAAGAAACAATCTACTTCAAAGAATGCTTCTAGAACGTCTAGGCTAGTCTATATATAGGCTGATTAGATGTGTCAGTTGTGATCTTGGGACTGGTTCTGCTTTTTTTTTTTTTTTTTGAGACAGAGTCTTGCTCTGTTGCCCAGGTTAGAGTTCAGTGGCATGATCTGGGCTCACTGCAACTTCCAGGTTCAAGCAACTCTCCTGCCTCAGCCTCCCTAGTAGCTTGAATTACAGGTGTGCACCACCACCTCCAGTTAATTTTTGTGTTTTTAGCAGAGGCAGGTTTCACTGTGTTGGCCAGGCTGGTCTCGAACTCCTGACGTCAAATGATCCACCTACTTCGGCCTCTAAAAGTGCTGGAATCATAGGCATGAGCCACCCTGCACAGCCAGTTCTGCTCTTTTATAGTATGCTGGAGGCATACCAGGCAACTCCTTGTCACGGAATGTTGGGGTACTGTGGAGAGGGAGTGTGACAGGGAACTGCATCCTGGAACTCAGGATGCAGAAGCTTCAAAGTCCATCCTCTGAAAGCTGCCTAGGCCTCACTTCCCCCCTGAGGCCTTGGTGTATTCTCTATCCACCCTCCAAAGTCAGCTGAATCCTTAATGAGGTGGGCATGGGTGGGGGGGTCTTAATTTATTTCCACCCATCTCCATCTTTGTCCCCCTATTCATGGGTATCTGTGATGGTACAGGGCTTATGTTTGGTTCCCGAGGGAGGCTACTTTTCTTGTCTGTTATTATAGGCTGAATTATGTCCTCCAAAAATTCATATGTTAAATTCCCAAGCCCAGGACTTCAGAAAGTGACTATATTTGGAGACAGGGTATTTAAGGAGGCAGTTAAGTTAAAATGAAGTCATCAGGTGGGCCCTAATCCATTATGGCTGGTGTCTGTATGTGAAGAGAAAATTAGAACACAGACATGCACAGAGGGAAGACCATGTGAGGACATAAGCAGCAGATGGATGTCTGTAAGCCAAGGAGAGAAGAAGCAAAGCCCATCAACTCTCGATGTAAGACTTCTGGGCTCCAAAATTGAGAGAAAATGAATTTCTATTGTTTAAACCACTTTGTGGCACTTGGTTATGGCAGCCTAGCAAACTAACACATCTGTCTTCCAAGGGTTTCTATGTCCAACATTTCCTCCAGCTCTGCTCCTGTTATTTCTTATTTCACAGCCATGTCACACACTCGTCCAAGTCTCTTGAGTAAGGCTGTAAACTCTTGGATTAGGGTTTTAGCACTTCTCTGCACTGAGGAAGACGTGGAGCGTCCAGTTTGCCTTACACACATGGGACGGTAGGGGGCGACAGAATCAGAGGCAGGAGTTCAAAACTGGCAGTACATCCTGGAGATTTTGCTGGGCTCCAGTGATGAGAATAGGCGAAGAGCGGGAAGCTACCGAAGAGGTCACTGCAAATCCCCTTCTCTTTCAAGACTTGATGGGATGCTATCAGTCCCAAGTAATCAGAGTGAACTGTGTTTTCCTCTACAAAGCATGCAACTGTGGTCTGCTTTCTATGTGGTGTATCTAGTTAACATAGTAACACTTATATGTGATTACTATGTGCCACGTACTAAAGTGCTTTAATAAATTTCTATATTGTAAATAATATTTTAATTTTATACTTTAGTTTTATTATATCTTATATAAATTAACACACACATACATACAGCCTAAGCCAGGCTTGTCCTTGTAAAATATTTATTATATTTTATCTCACACACACACCCCAAAACAACCCAGTTAATTGACCTTCTTATTGTCCTTATTTTATAGAAACCAAGTTCCTTCCAGAGAAGATAAGTATCTAGCCCAAAGTTGGGTTGGGGGCAAGGCACAGTGGCTCACGTCTATAAGCCTAGCACTTCAGGAGGCCATGGCGGGCAGATTGCTTGAGCCCAGGAGTTGGAGAGCAGCCTGGACAACATGGTGAAACCCCACCTCTACAAAAAACACGAGAAAATTATCCAAGTGTGTTTGTGTGCACCTATAGTCCCAGCTACAAGGGAGGCTGAGGCTGGAGGATCACATGAGCCCAGGAAGTCAACATTGCAGTGAGTCATGACTGTACCACTGCACTCCAGCCTGGGTGACAGAGTGAGACATTGTCTCAAAGGAAAGTAAAAAATTAAGTTAGGGCTCAAACCCACACATTGGCTCCCGAGTCTGTGCTCTTCACCTCTGGCTGTGTAGCTCCCTTGTGTGTGTCCTGACTCCATGTCCAGCTTGTATGTTCTTTACGTGTCAGGGAGTGTATCTTGCCCATTTTCATGTCCATTCCTTTAGTCTCTCTTTCCTCACTCAGTCTTGTTCTTGGTGCTTGGGAGACATTTGAAGCTTAATAAATATTTGCTGAGTTATTGACCTCTCTTCTCATTTCACAGTCAAAAACTAAGGTTCAAATCCAAGGCCCTCAAACATCTTGACTCCTATAGTTATTGCAAGGACTGACAGGGCGAGGTTCTGTGATGTTTCAGTCCCAAGGAAGCAGGGACCTATTTTAATAGAGATTCCCTGAGTTTTCTTTTAAGATTCCAACTTCAGCCAGGTGCGGTGGCTCATGCCTATAATCCCAGCACTTGGGGAGGCTGAGGTTGGCGGATCATGAGGTCAGGAGATCGAGATCCTCCTTGTCAACATGGTGAAAACGCATCTCTACCAAAAATACAAAAATTAGCTGGGTGTGGTGGTACATGCCTGTAATCCCAGCTCTCCAGGAGGCTGAGGCAGGAGAATTGCTTGAACCAGGGAGTCAGAGGTCGCAGTGAGCCGAGATCACGCTACTGCACACCAGCCTGGCGACAGAGCGAGACTCCGTCTCAGACAACAACAACAACATCAGATTCCATCTTCAATAGGTCTTGTCTATTTCACATCTCTGACTTTATGTAAGCTAACTCTATGAAGTATGCTGCATCACTATTTTATGAAAAGAAGAGGTTAAGGAGGGGGAAAGAAACACACACTGAATGCCTTCCATGTGTCAGGCACCATGCTAGTGAGTTTAGACTTGCAGTCTAATTTATTCTCAGACCAACCCCCAAAACATTAGGTGGTATTTTTTCCATCATTACAGATATAGAAACTGAGGCTGAGAGAGATTAAATAACTTCCCTGAGACCACAGGCCAGAGATTCAAAAGGAGTCTGACTTCAGATTGGATTTTCCTACCACACCACCAGGGGGTGTTTCAACAAAGGAGTGACAGCTCAGAGAGCCTGAGTCTGGGCTCTGGGAGATTTAGGATTTGTGTTTGTACTTAGGTTGTTCAGAAAGTGACCTGGGGTCACTTCACTGGACAGCCCTGAATGAAGACCAAAATTCCTTTCAGCTCCAAGAGTCCTGGGAGAGCAGGTTTACATCCCTCATCCCTAGTTTCCCGCTTGTCCTATGGGACAGGATTGCTGTCCCCTGAGGGAACTCTCCAGCTAGCGAAGGATCTTCTCTAGCTCCACTGAGAGCTACAGCATCTATGGTTTTCTTGAAGGGGCTGAAATTCAGCAAACGTGGGTTCTGGGCCTGCTACTTTCTAGCTGTGTGGCCGAAGCCCAGCTGCATCTCTGTTCTGGCTCTGGGTCTCTGTTCTCTCATCTGGGGAGAAATTGACCTTGACCACTGCATGTACCACTGCCCAGCACTCCTTCTACGACTTAGGCCTGAAACCCGGTGATTATAAATTCATTCCTTTATTTTGAGAGTTGGTATCTATTGAAACACAGATATATTTCCCAGGCAAGGGCCGTGCTTAATCGTAAGTTTCAGATGGTTTACAGAGACTGGATTTTAAAAGGACAGGAGAAAAGGAAGAGAGCCTGAGGGCATTGGCCAAAGGTGAGATGCCCAGATCTGAGAACACCCCCAGGGGAAGGTCTGCCTCCCCAAACCACTTCACAGTGGTTGGTGCCTGACACATGGAAGGCATTCAATGTGTGTTGCTGATACCAGAGACTCAGAAACAAGGTACTGGCACTCATAGTTTTTTTGCTGCAACCATCCAGTTCTCCTCTCTGAACCTCAGTTTCCATATCTGTCCAGCCATTGTCTACCATAGCTGGATTCAACTGGATTCAGCTCACAGCTTGACTAAAGTTGCCTTCCCACCAGAGTTAGTACGGCCATTAGCGTGGATACAGTCCCATCAGAAGAGGCAGACTGAACTCTGCCTGGCAACCATTACCTGCCTCGCTGTCCATTCTCCTGGGTGGACCTCTGCCCTCTCTGAGCATCTTGGCTGGGAGTTGGTCTGTGCCTTCGCTTCTAACCAGAAGTTGAGGAGCAGGGCTGGAGGTGGAAACACCAAGGAGGAGAATTGTTTTCCTGTTTACTATGGAGCAGTGGAGAGGGACATGGTTAACCTTCGTTTCTGACCCTGAGTTGTGCCACCCTGGGCATGCTAGTGAAATAATTGACATTTCACTATTATTGGGAGGCATCCCTGTCCTGGTCTGCTGACAAGTGGAATTATATCTATTATTTATTTAAGCAATTACCTCAATTGACATTTGCTTTCCTTTTTATCTTTCTCATATTCTGACTTCCCAAGCTTTGAGTGAGAGAGGCAAAAACACCCAGGAGAGGATAGCACATATTCACACAGCACTTTACAGCCTAAAGAACACTTTTATATTCACTGTTTAATTGAATGCCCATGGTGTCTCTGGGAGAATGGTCATGGCTGGGTGAGATTCTCTTCCTGTAGTTCCATAGGAACCTGTTTCTCCTTTTATAGCTCTGGCAATATTGTTAAGTCTTAATGTCTGTCTTTTCTAATTAACTGTATTTCATGAGATCAGGGGTCATGTCTCTGCTCACTTCTTTGTTCCCAAAGCCTAGCATATAGCTGCTGCTAAAAAAAAATTTGTTTTGATTCCTGAATAGATGAAAAACCTCAGTGTTCCCACTTTATAGATGAGGCAACTGAGGCCTCAAGAAGTGAAGTGACTTTCCCAAGTTCATCTAGCTAATTAATGGCAAAAATGGGATCCTTTCTGGCTCCTAGCTGAGAAGGTTGAAAGGGTGGGCAAGGGTGTCTGTGGGAAGTCATCTGCCTCCTGCCAGGCCTTTGGAGTGGAAGGCAACTCCGAAGAGAGAAGAGTGTTATGTCGTCTATCAGCACTCGTCACACTGCCTTACAAGTGAATGCCTATGTGTCTGCCTGCCTCAACCCGGCCCTGACCCAGAGTGGGGATGTCCTAGGGACAGGGCTGTGTTTAATTTCCATCTGTGTCTTCAGGGTCAAGCATGATGCCTGGTATGTTATCAGTACTTAATATGTTTTTAAGGACTGAATGATGGATTGATGGATGAACCTTCCAATAGCAGCTCCAAATGTCTTGTATGTGACGCTGTAGGTGCAAGGTCAGGGTGAAGCTGCTTGAAGCCAGGCTTGGCCCTGAGCGGAGACGTTATGAGGTGTTGTTGGTAGTGCTGGGTATTGACCAAGTTCTCGGGACTGTGAGCCCCAGAGCACAGGGCCTGTGGGAAGCCTGCGAGACACTTCCACCACATCCACCTGAGCAGGATGGACTCGCAGAGGCCGTCGTGTCCAGCCTCCTCATCTTCCACTGGAGGACACACTGCTGCAGAGGGGCAAAGTGACTGCCCAAACCCAGGCACCACCCCACCCGACATTCTGGTTCCTGAGGGCCTGCAGAACCAGCTGGTGAGAATAGAGTGCTCATTCTCTAGTCATCAGAGGAGTCCTACAGGGGTCAAGGCAGGGTCACAAAGATTAGCCATCAGGTTCATTCTTGCTTTCTCATGCTCTTTGGGACAGGACAGTGTTTGCCCTCAGTGCTGTCTTCCAGGTAGGCACCAGGAATGCCTGGAAGTGTCACTGACTCAGCTCTCACCTGGGGGTCTTTCCTGCTGTGGCCTTACCTCCTGCACCCCCTAGAACCACTGACATCACGTAAAGCTGTGGGGTTATGTGAGAGACAACACCACTCACAGGGTGGCTTTAATTGTCATCCACATCATTATTTGGTTATGTTTACATTATTATGGTAGTTATTATTGCACTTCATGGATCACCACATACTTTGCTATATGTGATCTCATTTGTTTGGGTGGCATATTGTTGGCCTCCATTTTTTAGATGAGAACACGGGGGCTCAGAGAAGCAGTGTGGTGTGTCCAAGGTTGCAGAGTTAACGTGGCAGAACTGAGACTCAAGGGCAGATTTCCCTGTCTCTTATTCAGTTCACTCTGCTTAATGGATTCCTCTTCCACTTTAAAGATATAAATGGCTCACTACTGGTCATTGAGGCTTACACTTCTAATAGAATGCATTCCCACCACCCTTATATCCTGGATCTTAGTGAGAAACGTGGAACCTGGTGACTTTTTTGAGCCTAGTGTTTTCAAGACAGGATCCTTCTATGGTGCTAGGATGGCTTGTGGGAGAGATACACATGGAAAGCCTCAGGAAAAGATAGGGCTGAAATGAGGAAATAGGGCACCTGCTATGTACCACAAAGGATGCCCATGGACTGTGAAGTTTTCTAACTCAAGAGGCTTTCTATTCAGGTAAATGAGCATTTGTGTCTAAGAGTCTTGGGATTGAGGAGAGGTCACCTCTGTTCTGGGAAGCTGGCTTTAGCCTCATGCGTGAGTTTTCCAGATGCTCACAGAGGCTCACCCTGCTCTCTCAGCCAGCACAGTGGCACGTGGATCAGCTCCTTCCCTCTCTCCTTCTCTTCTTTCACCCCCTCCTTCCCCCCTTTACTCCTTCCTCCCTCTTCCCAAAAATATTTAATGAGCATCTACTATGTTCCAAACATCCTCTGTGTTCTAAGGATTTAATAATAAACCAGAAACCTAAAGAGAGAAACTCTCTCTGGTACATAAAGAGTTTGGTCCAGGAACCAAGCTCTATACCAGAGAAACCCTGAGCACTTGGAATGTTGCAAGTGGGAACTGACAGAGGTTCAAAGTACTGGCCTCAACCAAAGGGCCTCCACAGAGTAACCCCCTTGGGAGGGCAGTAACTGAACCCTCATGCAGCTCCCTGGGGCAGAGGGGGACAGCAGCAGAAGCCAGGGGTCATTTTTCCCCTGAAATCTTCCTAAAGCCCGCTGGGCTTCCTGTCACTCAACTAGGCAATTAGCAGTTGAGAGGACACTCTATGGGCACTGCAAGACTCTGTCCTTATGTTACTCTTCCCCAGGCTCCGCTCGGCTCAGATGTGGCCACTGAGGGGGCAGTTCAGACAATGGAGATGGGAAAGACATGGGAAGGACATGGGGCTCAGTGGCTGGAGTTCTGAGTGCTGGTTCTGGCTTCTGGAGCCAGTTTCATCCCCTGGATGAGGAGAGATGGGCCAAATCTCTGACAGACTCCTGGTGACCTGTGGAGTCTAAGAATAACTCAAGCAGGACCTGTTGTCACTCAATTTATCTAATAAGGGATCCAGAATTTCCAGTGCTTAAAAGCTCCTGTTTGCCTGGCATCCCAGGGAGACCAAGGCAACACACTGATGAGAAATGACTTCATCACAGTTTCCACCTGTATCAGACTGAGTCAAGGTCAGAACCTGCTGCACAGTGACCAGGCTGGCCTTGTGGGCCTCCTCCCTCCACGACAATGACGACAAGCTCTCTGTCTTTCATTCCTTCATTCTTCACTCAACAAATATTTGCTGAATGCCATGAACTCTGTGCGGAGCCTTGAGGATACACAGTGATGAATAACCCCAGCATCTGTCTCCAAGCACCTCTGAGTATTTATGATACACAGCCTCTGTGATATCCCCCAGCATCATGGCGGAGTGCCCAGACCCCACCGTGGAGAGGCTCAGAATCTAATAAAGAGGTGATCCTGTTGGGGAGCACAGAGAGTGCCAGGCACCTTGCCAGGGAGGCATTCCATTACAGGAGCCAGTGCTGGGGCTGTCTCCGAAGGTTTCCTAGAGAACAGGAGCCTGAGAACATGCAGGAGGGGAGGAAAAAGGGTGTTCTAAGCAGAGGGTGCATGCAGGCGAATTCAGGGATGGTAATAATTTGAGGAGGCTGTAGTGTCCATATGGTGCAGGGACATAAGGCTGGGCAGATAGAAGCTGCCAAGTTATGAAGCATCTAGGCACCATGTGGAGGAACTTGACTTTTTTTTTCCTCTGTGGGTAATAGGGAGCCCTTGAAAGTTTTAAATAGACTCAGACTTACCTTTTAGAAACAGAAATGGTGAGGGTCTGTCTGAGGAGAGGAGACAGTAGGGCTGGGAGAAGGAGCCTGGGTGCATGATTAGATGTGGAGGTGAGGAAGAGGGAGAAGGTGGGATGCCTCTCAGCCTTGGGTCTTGGGGACATTTACTGTGGGAATTAAGGAGGCTTCAGAGGAGGTAACAATGATGGGTCCTATTTGCATTGATGACTGTAAACTGTGGGATGTGGTTTATGTTATCAGAGGGGAGGGTAAAAGAGAAGGAGTTGGGAGGAGGGAGGAGAGGTCCTTATGATGGAGGGCATGGCAGAGGTGGAGGGACAGAGGATGAGTAGAGGGGAACATGTAGAGGGGAAGAGACTGAATTCCCTGGGGGGGAGTAATCTGCAACCCTAGGACAGACATAGCCATATTCCCAGATTGCTTTTTTGGATATTGGTGAAAAGCCTGGCACACAGGCAGCAGGAAATGCTTGGGCATTTCATCATTAACCTAGAGACTTCAGGCATGTGTGAAATTGCTCCAACTCCTGTAACGTGACTCAGTCATACTCTGCCCGTCAGACACCGGAGCATGACTGAGCAGGCTCAGAGAAGTCCTGGTACCTCAGGGCAGGGAGAGCCCAGAGCTGGGCGGGCATAGGTGGGTGGGATTGGGAGAGGGGTGGAAAGAGAAGCCCCAACCTGTAACCATAAATACTAGTTGCTGGGACACGTGGGTGTCTTTCCTCTTTGTTACAAGTGAGATTCACTTTCTGCCCTGTGTTTTTAAGTTATCAACAAAATCACCACTACCTGAAGTAGAATGTCCTGTAGGTGGGAAGAGAGAATTGTATTTGCTGTTCATTTCCCATCTCTGTTCATTTCTTCCTTCCCTTCTTCTCCTTCCCTTTTCCCCTTCCTTCTGTCTATCCTTCCTTCCCTCTTTTCTTCCTCACTGCCTTTCTCTCTCTTCCCTATTTACTATGCTTACCATGCATCCAGAAGCCCCAGGTTTACAAAGTTAAATTAAATTTCTTTAGCCTTTGGAGCATTGACATAGTCAATTGAGCTTTGAAATCTTGATGGGGAAGACAATATCTTTGGGTGGAGGGAAACTTTTTTTCCAATTGTGGGTGCAAGACCTGCCTCTGGGGTGCTAATTTCAGCTCAATAAACACTGGGTTTTTTCCATACATGAGCCATGGTTTGAGACAACCCACTGGAGGTGAGTGGCTTAGAGCAAAGCAGGACTGACATCCTCAGTCCCTTCTGGAGTCAAGACCTGGGAACCCCGAGGCAACCAGGGTACCAAGGCTGACGCTTGTGTGGGCCTCGATGTCTCCTTCCCTCCACTTGGCTCCATTCAGCTCATGTTCCCAAGGCAGCCAGTATTTTCCTAGCTCCATGCTTTGGGAAATTAATAGAAGGATAATGTGTAGCTCCGGCTTCCAAGGAGTTCAAGATCTTGCAGGTAAATGATGTCCACATATGGAGCAGGCAGTACTGTGCAGGCTGTGATTAAACATCTGAGAAGCGAGTTGGCCAGTGAGGCTACTGGAGATCAGGTAGGTGGTGGTGGCATGTGAACTGTAGATGGATGGAGAAGAAAGGGAAGGCCATTCTGAGGCCCAGGAGTAATGGGACTGTATATAACTCACTTCCTTCTTATGCCTACAGAGCCACGCATGGTGCCTGGTGCTTAGTGGAAACTAAAACACCTGCAAAATTAAATGAAAGCATCAAATGTCACTTCTGATCCTTTCAGTCTATTTAGTACCGCTGTGTTAATTTAAACAGCGTATCATCCAAGTGATGCATATTCATTGCAGAAAATCAGAAAATATAGGTAAGCAAAAGAAAAAGAAATGAGCACGATCCCCCACCCAGAAGAAATTGCAGTTAATATCTTAATATGGTCAATCCAAGCTTTTTTTCCTGATTATTTACCTACTCTCTATCTCTATATACCATACATATATATAATAGAGAGAGAGACTTACATAAATGAATTTTTCATGTTGCTTATACTACTGTAACTTGATGTACACCTTTTCCTTTCTAATCCACTTTGCTTAACCTTTGATCCATACCCATTAGTGTCTGCTTGTATTGCAGTTCCTGGGGAACACCTGTCTCCACCACTGGATGGACACCTCTTAGCGGGCAGTGCTGATGGCTTCCCTATCTTTGCCTCCCCACTGCCTAGACCAGGATTAGCTCCCCGTAGGTCATCAATGTAAGCTAGGAGAACTGAAAACAAGCTCTGCCGAAGGCAATCCACTGATGAAGGCAAATGGGCAAATTAAGCAACTGTGAGGGACAGCCCAGTTGCCCAGTTGCCCAGTTCCCTGGAGGCAGGCACATGGTATACCTGCCACTGGATGGAGGTACCCTTACCCTGGTGTGATGGGATGCCTAGCCCATTTGCAGCCAGCCCCTCCCTGTTGCCTTCTTCACGTCAGCTGTATGCTTGGTCTCCGTCCTCTCCATCTGGGAAAACAAGGTACCTCGGTGTGTGTGTTTCCAGGAGCCTCCTTGGCTATTTTTACTCCCTCTGAGTCCCACGCCTCGGATATTTACCTGCTCTCCGAGAGGAGGAATCCTCCTTTCTCTGTTTACTCACTCTGGAGGCTCCCATGGCATCCTCGCCTCCAGGCTCCAGCTATGGAGATGCTCTGCATAGAGAAGATAACACTGTAGCTGGCAAGGGCCCCAGGAAACCTAAGCATCCCACGTGCCAGGGTGAGCAGACCTGGCTCTGGGTCTGGAGGTGAGGCTTTTCCAGGAAGTGCGCACGCACACCTGGGGGCCCCAGGCAGCTCATGAGTCAGTCAGTCTCTGACGTCCTTGCTTGCACCCATGTCTCTGGCACTCATTACTTGAAGGTGGTGGTGCACAGAAAGGCAAGAAGAAAGGTCTGCAGCTTGAAACCAGACTGCTAGAGGCCCTTCCACTCAGCACTTTGTTCACTTAGGACAGGAAGAAAGCTCCATTTTAAGGCCATATTGCAGTATCTTCTCTGAAGAGGAGCATCTACGGACTGCTTTTGTGCATTATATTCTAGCCCCCTGAGGATTTTTGTCTGTGCACCCCTTCTATGACAGGATGCACAGACCCTGGGCTAGAGGTCACTGTGATTCGAGAAGCAAGCATGAGGTATAGAGTCCAAAGAGCTGGATTTGAACCCTGGTGACTTCTCTTAACATCTGTGTGACCTTAGACAAATTTCTTGGCCTCTTTGTGCATTGATTCTATCTTTGAATAATAGGGGTAGTAACCCTCTCTTCTACAAAATTGAGTTGTTGTAAAGATTCCAGTAAAGGAAGGAATGCACAGACACCTCATAAATGGTAAAATGCTCTCTAGAAGTTAAAGAATAAGAAGCCCTCATCTTCCTGAGAAGAGGTGCAAGTAGTATCTTGAAAATTCAAATAAGTCCAAAGTGATGGCAGGTTGTGCATCCGACTCTATGGAATTTTTCAAGCTCCAGTCCAGGAAATAAGTAGCTGGGAGCTTTAAGCCCAGCGGAGGGCCCCAGGAATGCACTGGCAACTATCATGACATCTCTGTTTTCACTTATGATGGTGAGAACAAGACTAATAATGACCAGAATAAGAAGGGCTAAAAATTACTGAGTGCTTTTTATGTGCCAAGTCTAGGGCAAAGGGCTTTGCAGGCATTATCTCATGGAGTCTTCGTACAACCGGCATGGCCATGAGCACTGTTATTATCCTCATTTTATGGCTGAGAAAACAGCTCCAAGGGGTCACATAGCTAGCAAGGGGTAGAGCTGGGACAATCCAGACAGCACTTTATCTGTAAGAATTTTCTCTGTCACCTCTTCACTGAGCTTCCCTTGGCCCAATGACATCCTGTCAACCTCAGATGCATTGAGGATCCTCTTGGGTGGTTTCTATTGCTGCTGTAACAAATTACTGCAAATTTAGTTGCTTAAAACAACACACAAGTATTACCTTATAGTTCTGTAGGTCAGACTGGCATAGGTCTCACTAGGCTGATATCAGACTGTTGACAGGGCTGTATTCCTTCTGGAGGCTCTAGGGAAAAGTCTATTTCCTTGCCTTTCCCAGCTGCTAGAAGCTGCTTATATTCCTTGGCTTCTGTCCCCTTCCTACATTTTCAAAAGGCCTCACTCCAACCTCTGCTTCTGCTGATAAATCTCCCCTCTCCGACATTGACCCTTTAGCCTCCCTCTTATAAGGACCTTTGTGGTTACAGTGAGCCCACCTGCATAATCCAGGAAAATCTCCCTATTTCAAGATCCTTGACTTAATCACATCTTCAGAGTTCCTTTTGCTGTGTACGGTGATATATTCACAGGTTCTGGGGATTGGAATGTGGACATCTATGCACAGGAGGGGTGGGAATTATTCTGTACACTATTCAGACTTTACATCAGGGCAACAGTGACCAGTGGAAATAAGACAAATAGAAAAAATCCCTTTCCAGTGTCAAACTCCAGAATCAGCCTGTAGTGGGTGAGAGCAACACTGTGCAAAGCCCCTCAGGGAGGCAGTTCCCAGGCCACAGTCCAGCACAGAGAAGCAAAGGGCTGTCAGGGACAAATATTTTTAGGGCTTCCGAGTCTGTCCAGGGCTAGAGGTGTTCAAATGACCTGATGGACATGTCTAGTTTTGCTGACCATCAAAACCCGAGGTTGTTATGCAACCTCATGCTCACAGAGTGCTGGCAGATTACGATGACTTCTTCCAGGAGTTTTCCTACAGGACGACAATGTACCTGCCAACATTGACACTCAGGTTTCTCTTTGTAAGTCGATGTCATCACAATCTCTTGTGAGTGAGGTGCAGTGAATCAGTGTCCACAGGATTAATCAGCTCAGGGGCATGGGCTAAGGAACTTAGCCATGCTAAGGCTAAGAGTTGGACTTCTGGGCTAAGGAATAGTCATCCAGATAGTGCTACCCTGGGGAGGGTTCTTGGGGGTCTGCCAGCTGGCCTATCCCTGGAGATGCCAGACACTGCCTTTTCAACACAGGTACTCGATCTCTCGTTATTTAGTAGAGGTAATGATCACTTCCAATTTTTTCAGATGTGCAATTCAGGCTGTGATTCACCATATTTATTACTATTTTCACTCCAACTTCAATAGCCATGTTTAACAAGCAAATTTTATAAAATAAATCTTGCTAGAAAAAATTACAATAAGAAATAAAATACTATTCAAGAGGCAGACTGTTATGATGGAGAGAGGGCAGATAGCAGGGTATGAATTCCATCTCTGCTCCCAACAATCCATGTGATCCAGGGAAAGCCTCTTTCCATCTCTGAGTCTCAGTTTCCTTTTCTGTCAAACAAGGGGCATGATCTAAATCAGCAATTATCAATCCCAGTGGTGCAGCAGAGCCACTTGATGGATGTCTGGAGAATGTCAAAACCTAGATCTCACTGGGGTTGAGAACCACCAGCTCTGAATGATGGCCAAGGTCCTTTCCACATCTATTCTATCATCCCATGAAATGTCTAGAATTTGTCAATGAAAATCTGGGTTTGGATTTGTTTGAGGCATCCATCTTGCTTGCTGAATAGTAAATTCAACTGAACAAGGAAATGAAAACTGAACACCTGCTGCTTACAATGCATTAAATTAGACCCCTTAGGGATTCCTGCACTAAAGACCTTACCGTGTGGTCAGATAGGTGGTCATGTGCCCAAACAATTATAAGTAAAAGAGGATGGACATTGTTCCTTTTAGAATTCACCAAACCCATGTGTTAAATGGGCAATTCCTTTAACTTCTACTGGGATTCCTTTTCCAGAAATTCAGAGCCTATGTTCTACTTTCTTGCTTATACTTCTCCACAAGGAGGGCAGAGACAGATCTGATGCATAGAGATTCAGTGGCCACAGGAGCCTACCTGCCTCCCAACCCCGTAGTCTTTATCTAGGCCTACTCTGAGTGCTGGAATTTAGAAGTGACACAGCATCAGGTTTCATTTTAAACATTTATTGAATGCTTACTATATGCCAGGCACTATTACAAGAGTTTTACGTATATTAACTCATTTAATCTGCACATGACCCCATGAGATAAACACTACTTTTTCCACCATTTCACAGGTGAGGACAGTGAGGTGGAAAGCTCATGTCACTTGTTCAAGGTCACACCACTGGTAAGTGGGGAGCTGGGATTCAAACCCAGAGACTGGCTCTAGAATTCACGCTCCTAACCACTTATAAATAGATTCTGTACCCTTTATGCAATGTTCTTATAGCTACCAAAAATAATCCTTCCAAACAATGAATAACATGAGAAATGTTGATGTTAACATGTTAAGTGAAAAGTTAATAAAGTAAACTCATGTAAGTACTATGAGAAAGACTATGTAAAATACAAACAAAACTCAAATAACAACAACAAAAAAACACTATATATAGAAAAAAATGAGTGCAAGGAAAATAGCAACATAGTAACAGTATTTTAGGGATGGGATTATGGGTGATTTTAAAACTTTTCCTATTTTTTGGTGTTTTTAAATCATGAGTATGCTTTCTTTATAATCTCATTCCCTAGTGGCAAGCAAATACTCTTGATATTTTGCTATAAGAAAACATTAAGTCTAAGCTCTGATATAATAAAAATTAGTTTTGGTTTCAAAATTGACAGGTCAGTAATTTGAAATTTAGAATATATTTTCTCATGGAAATAAGGACAGCCATAGTGATTAGTTTTTTCTTTTTTAAACTTGCAGTTCTAGGAACTGTGCTAAGAACTTAATCTGTATTTCTTTACTCAGTGGATTAGGAATGTTTTCAGCTCCCTTTTCCAGTGATGGTTAAGTAACTTGCCAGAGGTTGCACAGGTGGAGAGAGCAAGGGTGGGAACTATTGCTGGACATCCCTCTCCAGGGTCTGTATTATACCTGGGCTGATGCTTCTCACCGCAGCCCATTTCAACGAGCATGGAGCTAAGGTACTGCCTTTTTCTCCCAGTCTTATTTTCTCTCACTGCAGCTTTCATTGTGAATATGCCATATTTTGGCCACCCTTTCCAGCTAAGTCAATTTTGGTAACTATCCTGGGGACCCAACTTTCCCTCAGAATACTGTCTGCTGAGAAAATAAGCTTTGGATCCCACCATGGGCTTTTAAAACCTATATACTCCTCCTCTTCACCTCTTCCATCCAAGGATGAATCTTCTCCTGAGGTCCTTCCCAGGTTGGATGCTCTTCTCTTATGAATGATCGGAACTGGTGCCTCAGTTCTGGAAACCTCCAGATGAGTCGAGAGCTTTTGCTCCACCCTCAGTATACACCTGGTCTTTGCCACCTCACCTCGAGCTGGCCAAGGGCCCCTTCTTTAACACGAGTAAATAAACCATTTTAAAGGCATTTGTTAGTGCTGAATCAGTACTGTTTGTGAGCTTTTTTGGAGCATCAAATTCAGGCAAGGAGAGAAGCCCAACCACCCACACTGTCCGCATTAGATCTGCCTAAAATAACATCATTGAGATAACAAACATTCTTAGTTCTGGTTATGACATCATCTAGGAATGAAAAAAATCATGTTAGATTATTTCCTTGGGCCTACAGTTTTATTCTGGATCCCTATTATTATTCTAAAAAGGGCCATTTAATTTCCACCTTGGGAATTTTCTCCTTCGGTTCCTATACCAAAGAGAAAACAGAACTTCTGTTCATCCCAGAGGCGTAGAGCCATACTGGCCCAGCTCAAAAAATAGAAAGCATAGCAGAGCTGCCTGTGAGATAGATAGGTGCCATGTGCAATTCGCAGAGCTTCCTCACCATCCTAGAGGCCTGCAGTTCTCATGGGATCTTCCTGTGGATTAATATTTGAGATGCTTATGGAGGGAGGAACTGGGTCCATGGGATGCGAGGGGAGGGAGTCACCCATGCCTTTATGAAATATGCTTCTAGCATCCTGCACATGGTCTGCACCTCCTGATGCTAAGGCAGGACTGAATCGTATAAAAGGCAAAGCTTCTCACAGCACCTCAGTCTACCTGTCTCCTGAGTGATCTGCTGCAGTGCCTGAACCAGGTAGAGTGCTTCTCAGGACCAGGATGAACTCTTGGCGCCAGTGTTTTGGGCAGAAAGAGCCCCTGGGTGGAGGTTGAGGCCAGAAGAAGGACAAGGATAAAAGAGAATTTTGGAGGGAAGGGTTCTTCTGGAAGGGGAGGATGGAAGGTAGGTGAAGGGAATGAAGGACTGATGTCTTTCTGAAGTTCCAAGGAATTCATTTGAAAATATGGAGTTACAAGGTGGAAATCATTTGTATCGTTCTTGTTACTGGTCTTGGGAGACTGGGTTTTTAAAATCTGGTCATCTTAGGCCAGGAGTAGTGGCTCATGCCTGTAATCCCAGCACTTTGGGAGGCCGAGGTGGGCAGGTCAAGAGGTCAGGAGTTCGAGACTGCCCAACGTGTGAAACCCCAACTCTACTAAAAATACAAAAATGAGCCGGGCGTGGTGGTGCACACCTGTAATCCCAGCTAATCGGAAGTCTGAGGCAGGAGAATCACTTGAATCTGGGAGGTGGAGGTTACAGTGAGCCGAGATAGCACCACTGCACTCTAGCCTGAGTGACAGAGTAAGACTCCATCTCAATAAATAAATAAATAAATAAATAAATAAATTCTGGTCATCTTAGAGATAAAATCTTGTGAACCTATAGTTCAATTTGAAGGGCAAGGAAGTGACTTTGGGCTTGTATTGTCTTTCAGCTTTATTCAGCTCCTACACAGATGTCCTGCCAGCAGAGCCAGCAGCAGTGCCAGCCTCCTCCCAAATGTACCCCTAAATGCCCTCCCAAGTGTACTCCTAAGTGTCCTCCCAAGTGTCCCCCAAAATGCCCTCCCCAGTGTTCAGCCCCATGCTCACCTCCAGTCTCTTCCTGCTGTGGTTCCAGCTCTGGGGGCTGCTGCAGCTCTGAAGGTGGTGGCTGCTGCCTGAGCCACCACAGGCCCCGCCGGTCCCTCCGACGCCGACCTCAGCGCTCCAGCTGCTGTGGCAGTGGCAGTGGCCAGCAGTCTGGGGGCTCTGGCTGCTGCCATAGCTCCGGGGGCTCCGGCTGCTGCCACAGTTCTGGTGGCTGCTGCTGACTTGGGCCATGAGGAGCATGAAGGAGCAGCACTGGCAGAGCCCAGGTGCCGAAGATCTGTGTCAGCCTGAGGCTTCTTTTCTCTCATTTCCCGTGGAAGGACTTCAGAAATGCCTTAAGTTCTCCTCTTTATCCTGCCCATGTTCACTCCATTGTGGGGTTGAGGTCTAGCCTGTGATATTTTCTGGCCTGACTTTCCCTCTCAGACATGGTTCTTTGGAGAACTAGGTGTTGTAATTCAGTTGTGAAGCTATTTTTTTCTGTAACAATAAAACTTTTTATTCCTGATATCACTGCCTCCTGATTTCATTGTTTGCCTCTCCCACTCTCTACCTACTGCATCAAGCCATCTTCCCTTCCCTTCTCTTAAATGCAAGCGAACACTTTACAAACTTGTTTGGGGAGCACATTTTGGCAGCGAAGCTACTCAAGACTCTGGAAAACAATATTCCCTTCTATGCACTGGATTCTGGAACTTTAAGCGTGAAGGGAAGGATCATGTCTGAGACCACTACGCCAGACACAAGATTGTATGAGGACAGCCAGGAATGGGTTTGAAGAGGAGAGGATGGTTGTACTCAAAAGGGTCAGGTTCTGAGAGGGTTTCCTTCAAGCATGGGTCACAGTTTGAAAAATTGCTTGTCCTCTATTCATGGGGAATAAGATTATCTGAAGTGCTCATCCTGGGCTCTAATAAATGGACACTCTTTTCTGATGATTATAAGCCCAGGTGTTTCCATCAGTTGGCTAGAGGGAGAGCTGGGTGGGCAGTGAGTGAGTTTTAGAGGCAGGTATGAAATGTCTGAGCACATTTTCCCTGCATGCTGAAATCCTGGATTTGAATCTGGGTAAAGAACTGAGAAAGACACACTTCTCTGCAAAGACTGTCTCTATGTGGTTGGGACGTGTGTGTGTGTTTGTAGTGAAAGGTATAAGAGTACAGGGGTTTTGGTCCCTGTGTTGGGTTTTCCAAGTAACATTTCTTTAGGAATGGGCTGGTTCCTTCAGGAGATACTCATAAAATAACTAGAAAAGATAACTAGAAAATTTAATTCCAAATCAGCCTTTTATATAAAAGATAAACAATTGATGCCTTCTTTGATAAGAGCTAACAGCGATAAATAAAGTAAGTTGGTTTATGAGATCATAACATGCCCAGAGAATGAGTAGGCACTTGCCCAGATGATCTCCTTACACTGATTCCTACTAAACACATCCTTCTTCACTCTTTTTTTTTCTCTTATTTTTTTATTAAAGAATTTTGCCCATTTTCCCAGGGGAGATCCTGCCTCAGTCTTGTTATTTCATTACTTCCTTCTCTGTTCTAATATTGACTTTACTTTTTGGAATGTCTCACCTATACTCACCAACAGGTGCTCTAGGAACTGGCAACCTGTTAATCAGGCTCTAAATCCATGTTAAATGAAACTGGTATCTTTTGTGTGTATTCCCTCATGCCACTCCCAGCTCACTCACCCCCAAACCTGTCTCTCATCCTTAATTCTTGAATTCTCAGTCTTGGACTTCGGTTACAGTTCACATTCATAGTTGTGGGCAATTGCATTGATTGAGAAGCAGTTCTGAAGTTGACTGCCAAAGCATCCTCCAATTCTTAAAAATTAGTTATTCTAAAAACACTATTTATCATGCACACTTTGGACCTTTGGAAAGAACCTTCCTTTTCTTTTCCTTCCTTCCTTCCTTCCTTCCTTCTTTCTCTTTCTTTCTTTTCTTTCTCTTTCTCTCTCTTTCTTTCTTTCTCTCTCTCTCTCTTTTTCATCTTTCCATCCTCCCTTCTTCCTTTCCCATTTTCTTTTGCATTGGGCAATGGCCCTAGGGAGGACCTATCTTCAAAGGGAGATTGGTGGTTGGGGGTGGGATAAGAAGCAGGAGTCCCACAGACTGACTTGCCTTTTTGCAATTGGGCCACTGTCCTGCACATGTTTCTCTTAGTCATACTACACTGTATTATGGGGATATGGTAACCCAACTACATTCACAACTTTTCTGGTCTTATGGTTCCTTAACTTTACTTGGTTTTTCTTCCTGTCTCCAGTGACAGAGAGAAATCGCCCCTGGGATTCCCACAGGTGCATTCCTGTCATCATCTTCACTCACTGCATCTTGAAGCATATGGATGAAACCCAGCAGGCTTATCGCATAGCTTGTCGTCTGCCCTGGGGAGCCAAGGACCAACAGCCAGAGAGATGAGAGTCAAGATAAAAATAGGTGAACTACCACCTACCAAGTCGATGACTACACAGGAACTGATGTGTGGGCAAGTTGAGCCGTGTGTGTATGTGTGTGTGTATGTGCGTGTCTGTGTACATTGAAGACAAGGGCACAAGGGGTTCCAGACCTCCCTGCATTTAAGCCCCATGCCTTCTCTTAGCATACACACAGCCTCCCAGGTACGAACAGTGCTCTGTTTGGAAAGTAAACATGCCATAGCAATCCTGGCACCTCTGTGAAGTGACTTAGATGCCCACGTGCACCACCTACAGCGCTACCTGAGTGATGAATGTCTCTGGGATGTGAGTGTCAGCTGAGCATGTCTGTTGGGAAATGGGCCCCTCCCAAGAGCCCGAACCTGAATACTTGTTATAAAAAGGTTCTCTGGCTGGACACTGCTTAATCCACTGCCTAGCAGGTGGCCCATTCCAGCCTGAAAACGTAGTGAGTCTTTCAGTGGAGCCAGGGTCCGGTAAGTCTCCTCACAGGGTCTCGGGGAGAGGGTGGGATGAGTTGAGGGCACAGGGGAGGAGAAAACAGAACACAGGCAGCAGATAGATGCGGAAGGGGTGTCCTACAAGGCACCCAAGCTTCCAGGGAGCCAACCTTCTTTAAGGTACTAATGACGACATAAAAGCAACACAGGAGGTGGCTTTTGCAAGGGTACACAGCAAGTCCACAGAAGAGCTGTGACTAGAACCCAGGTCTTTCAGCTCCCTGGATGGGGTTACTTATGTTGGCACAACTCTCCTTTCCCACATGGTTGTGGGGCATGAGAGGCAAAGGCAAGAAAGAATGATCGGGACCTGCTTCTGGCATGTGGATTATTTAGATCCAGCAGGTGGGACCGCGTGTTGGACTTGGGTGTTTTCTAAATGATGGGGTGTAGTAACTAGGAAGATACAAATCGAAGGTCGGTAGGAAAGTAAAATGAGGAAGAGGAAAAAAGCCAAGTGGAGATTTTGGACTTGATCATACAGATAAGTTGCCGCAGTGTGCTGTTTATTTTCCACTGTGGAGAACTTGGGCAGTCTTCTTCTAGTCAGAGAAAATGGAAATGCACTGATTCATTGCATAGATTGTGTCCTGCTCTGAGCATATTTAACTCACTGGACGCCCCTGCTTGGATTTGCTTTTTTGTGTCCCGCTCTTTCTGGGTACTTTCCCCCCCTTATCCCAGGCCAGGCTGACTTGTACACTAAACCGAATATCAAAAGCCCAGAGTTTCACTGGTGGAAAGAAAAAGCCGGCTCGCCTTTGAAAGGCTGCCTTTCTTCCAGGTCCGTCGTGAGGAGCTCCGCGATGTCCTCTCAACAGAGCGCCGCTTCCGCCAAAGGCTTTTCCAAGGGGTCATCCCAGGGCCCCGCTCCGTGTCCCGCCCCTGCGCCCACCCCGGCGCCCGCCTCCTCCTCCTCCTGCTGCGGCGGCGGCTGCTGCGGCTCCGGCGGCGGCTGCTGCGGTGACTCGGACTGCTGCGGCTCCAGCTCCACAAGTTGCTGCTGCTTCCCAAGGAGACGCCGCCGGCAGCGGAGTAGTGGCTGCTGCTGCTGCGGGGGCGGCAGCCAGAGGTCCCAGCGCTCCAACAACCAGAGCTCAGGCTGCTGCTCTGGCTGCTGAGAGGCCCGCAGCCCCCAGAGCTGCGCTAGAGAAACCTGTCCAACCCAGAGCGGGCCCGCCCCGCTGCGGCTCCCACGCGGGGCTGGGCCTCGCAGTTTGCCCCGTAAAGCGAATTGCACTTTGATGTTCAGAAACCCACTTTGTTCTCAGCCACGCAAAACTCCTTGACCCCGATGTGATTTTTCTCCCCAGGGATTCGAGAACCATGCGTGGGACGCTGGACCCTACTGTCTGCACACAGCAGGGGCTCAGTAAATGCCTACTGATTTGATTGTCTTTTGAAGATGTCATAATAAAGCTTCTACCTCCTGAGAACACCTTTTCTTATTTGTTCTTCATTCGTTTCTCCGCCCAGGTAGAAAGGCTTGAAATGTTTGTGAAAGGCAGAGTAGTATAATTCATGCCTGAACAAAAAGATGACTTTCTGATTGTTAATTATGATAGCAGCGATCACATATCGACTGTTTCGAGTATTTTCATGACTTTAAGTGACAAAGTTCTTGAGTATTCTCAGGACTTTATGTGGCACAATCTGATTCTCATAATGACTTGTGTAGGAGAGTGCCGTTACACCCTTTTCATAAGAGAAACTGAGGTTAAGTATAATTTGTTCAGTCACCCAGCTGGCGCCTGATAAAGAAGACAGGACATCTGATTCCAAGGCTTCATTGCTCTACTGCGTCCTCACCTGGGCTTCCCAAGCCTTACCACCGAGGTGCTCCTCCTGACCACCAGGTTCAGGCAGCTGTGTGGCAAAAGTTTGTTTTGGCAACTCTTGGGGGCTTTGGAATCAAGCCCGCTGTCTTTTTTTATTTTTTAGTTTTACGTTTTATTTTATTTTTTATTTTTGGTGTGGAAGATTATTGACCTACTACTTTGCTTGCTGGGGAGGAAATTTTTCCTAAGATGTGCCTTCCAGGAAAGCTGGGAACTGCCCTCTCCAGGTCTCATTTGGGCAGCTGAAGCAGGACCAAGAGCCACGGGTTTCTGGGAGTCTCTGTGGTGCAACATGTGTGCTCAGAAACGTGGGGATCTCATTCTTTAGAGATGGTGGCTGTGGCAGCGGCAATGGGTGGGTCATCTTGCATAGGTCAGAAACCTATCCCTGTGGGCACAGGTTTTATCCACTCATTTCAGGCACGAGGAAACAGGAGAACAATATCCTCTGCTGGGTTCAGAGGGAAGAGATAATCATGGTGATAATAATAGAAACACTAGTTACCATTTATTTGGCACTAACTTTATTTCAGGCACAAGTCAAGGCACTTTACATATATTATCTCACTCAATCCTCACAGTAATCTAAAAATATAGACATTCACTTCCCCACTTTTTATGTGGGAGGAAATGGATTTAGACCGTTCCAGTGATTTGGCTGGAATCACAGAGCTAGTGAATGTCCCCAGATGGTGAGTGAGGGAGATGAGATTGAAACTGGAACCTGTGTGACTCCAAAGTCACGCCGTCACACTCCAAGAGTCATGCTCTACTGTCTTAGAAATCACCACCACACAGGGAAGGGACACTTGGGTCTCTGGACACACCCAGGCTCTCAGAAAATTGCAGCTCGGCTTCTTGGCTGCTGCTCCCTTGGTGACCCAATGAGTGGGGAGCTCTGTCATGGCATCCACCCAGCAGCTGCCGGCTGGGGGTGTCTGCTCAAAGGTGAGGTCGGAAATGCTCTACTGATTCATCCAGGATATTTGATGTTGCGGCCAAATGACCCCCTGCCAGGGAGGCTCTGGAGGGCAGTCTTGCTCTGCCTGGGAGTGGCCCTTCCTTCCATGTCTGAGATTCTGTGATTTCCAGTAGGAGGTGATTTGTGGAAGCTGTTTACAAACAGATGATATCACCCGTGAACCTGCCTCCTCACACCAGTGATGTGTGCTGAAACAGCAAGCCCTGGGACTTGGTGGGCAGTGGGTGGGAAGGAAGAACTATCTGACTCAGAACAGACACACTGCAAAGCTAATCTGAGGGTGAGGGCTCAACCTGGAGCAGGAAGCTGAGGCCTGAGCTCTGGGAAAGAAAGGTGGTGACTCACGGAGAGACATTAGAGTCCAAATAGGAGCACATGCCCTGTACACGAGGCATTTGGGTCTCATGTCAAATGGCTGGCCCTGAGGGTGGCGGTACCTCTAGGCCCACATGCTGCTGAAACCCAGCAGGCCAGCACACATGAACTTTGATGAGAGACATTTGAGTATTTTAAGAATAGTTTTATTTTGGAAACCTAGAAAGCAACTTTGGATGGTCTAGAACTCTCTGCTCATGGTCCTTCAGGCTTTTCTGATTTCCAGCAGTAGGTAAAGCTGTATGTGTGGCCCAGGCACTCTCTGTGAGGCGATGGTGGTGGATGCTGAGACTGTGGGAAATTTGGCAAAGTGAAGTCCTACTCAAAGGTTGTCACCTGGTACATGTGACAGGCGGAATCAGGTTTCTTATTATTTCTGGAATAAATGGACATTATTATTAAATGTATTTTATTCACGATAGCTCTAATTTCAGCTTAAATTATATTATTATAATGGCCATGATAACAACTGATATTTATATAGCATTTAGCATTTATAAGGTGTTTCCACATATATTATCTTTTTCATAATTCTGTAGCATAAGTATTACCATCTCTGTTTAACAGATCGGGGAGGGACTCCTAGAGTTTAAACAACCCACCTGAGGTTATCCAGCTGATACGTGTGGTCTCTATCTGGACCTAGGCCTCCTAATGCCCTCTAAGAAGGCCAGTAGCCACTTCTGAATATTCACTGAAATAATTGAATAATGACACTCAATTGATTATTTAGGGACCGTGCTGTATTCACCATTGCATCCCTAGCATCATGCCAGGTACATACTAAAGGTCTATAAATAAGTGATTGTTTATTAGTGCATATTGTGTAAAGGCATTGTGCTAAAGAATTCCATAGAGATATACAAAAGCATTTCTGGACCTCAAGGAGTTTATAATCTTATTGAGGAACTATGGTAAATCATCATACAGGATATAAATGATAACTCAGATCTGAAATGCAAAAAGTGTCACAAACAGAACACGGCATAGGCAACTGCTCTAGGGATTCAGCTGAGTTTAGATGAAGCATTGTGACAGGACTTTGAATGAGGGCAAGTTACTGTGGACTGGATTATTTATAAGGCTTCATGGGAAGAAGGATCTGGGCTGGGTGTGAAGGATGGAAACACATGAGACAGGCAGAGATTCATTCATTTATGTATTTGTTCAACTCCATCAGACACTGTTTATAGTTCTGGGACAGAACCAGAAATAAGACCAAGGCCCTGCTGGCATGGATCTCAGTTTCTGGAGTGAAGACAGACAAGAAAGTGAGCAAGGAAGTCAGATTATTTCACACCGTGAAAAGTGTTGTGATGAAAACAAAGAAAATGAGGGTATAAATATTAACTAGAGGTGTATGGGGATTTTAGATGGAGCTAGGCAAGGCCTCTCTGAAGACATGTTATTTGAGCAGAAGAAATAGGAGCTATGGCAAAGAGCAGGGAAGCCCGTGGTTACAGGGTTCCTGCTTTCATGGCAACCCAGGGCTGCAGGTGTTTGAGGCGTGTTTTCAGTTACATTGGCTCCACTAGAGAATTTCACTACTAGGAAAGTAACTTGGAATTCCAGTTTCTTGGCAGACTGATTTGCTAGTGAGATTGATCATATGCTATGGGGTTGGCATTATTTCACTGGATCCTCACAACTCTCCTACAAGGCAAGTTTTCCCTGCATTTTGTTAGGAAAACTGAAAGACAGTTAGGAAAACTGAAAGGTAGCCATCCTAGGATTTCCCAGCTTGTAATAGGAAGGACAAGGTTTTGGACTGGAGGCATTTGCCTCTGAAGTCAATGTTCTGAACACTGTGCTACAGTCTGCATTTCTGGGAAGAAAGGGAGTAGTCTCAAGCTTGGGCTAGGGGAGGAGAAAGGGGACTCAAAGAGTGGTGTTGATATTGAAAGACCCTGAGAACACATCCTCAGAGAAGGAGACAGGAGGCCAGATCGTGGATGGTTTGGAGTGCCAAATCAAGGAGTTTCAACTATATCATATTTGTGGAGTGTGGTGACAGGAAAATGGCTTCAAAAGAAGTACATTAGAGAGATAAAAGTTAGTTTATATGACATTTAGAGTACTGTCTGACATGACCCTAAGATTAATTAGGCAGCAATGATTAGGATGCTCCAGAAGAGGAAGTTAATGGAGGGATTACCTCTGTGAGCAGGAGCAATGGCCCAGGCATGAAATGAAGATCTGAACCCGGCACATGGCAGTCATTACAAAAAGGAAATGACAAGTGTGAAAAGCATTTGTCCAGAAGGAAGAGGGCTAGAATCAGGTGATGTATTGGGGTTGAGAAAAAGGAAGCAACTGGGGTATCTCTGAGGTTTTGTGCCTTGTGCCTGAGAAATGATGACAGCATTGACAAAATAGAGAAGTCAGGAGAAAGAATTGGTGTGAGGAAGGGAGGTAAGTTTGGTCCAAGATATGTTGGGTTTGACATGCTGGCAGGACATGACCATGTGACAGTGATGTGGAGCTGGAACTTCAGACTCAGAATCCTTGAATATTGACATAAACACAATTAGGATAAATGGTAATAAGCCATATGCAGCTTGGAGTCAAATCTTTGGGAATGAATGCAGTCCTATTTCTGCAGTGAAGGTTATGAGAAAACAGACTTGATCTGTCTTGTTCATTGCAGCAACCTTAGTGCAAAGAATAGAGACCTAGACAGTAAAGGCACTCAGTGAATATGTGTTGAGTAAGTGAATGAATAAAACAGCAAGACGGAAGGCCCAAAACTTCAGTTGAGGGAGAAACTAAGCAGAAAGGAGGAAGTTGAATTCCAGTCAAAGGGGGTAAAGATGATGAAGTCAGAGAAATTACTCAGAGATTTGGCCTAAACAATTCATATAAGGTTACTTTAAAGTCTTATGCTCTAGGAATCTGGGCAGAAGGGAACCAGGACAATGCAAGAATGTAGAAGCTAAAGAATGTCATCCAGTCAGGGTCTTCCTTCCCACTGCATGATCCATCTTTGATATCTTTAAACCATTGAACAGTTATAGTAGGAAATTCCATCTGAAGGGATAGCAGTTTCATCCTAACTAGGTAGAACAGGTTGAACAGGAAAACTGGCATTCACACTGAGTAAAAAATACCCTCTCTTCCACGGATGGCACTGCAGCAGGTCAGAATGATTTGACCATGATAAATCTGAAACATATAATCTTGGCTCAGGATGAGTAATAGTCAACCCTAGGAAAGCAAGTATCTCTTCTTCTCTTATAAACATTGCATCAGGGCAAGAGTGAGGGGTATGAAGCCATCTTATTTAATGATATATCTCATTCTTAAGGATTTATTAGTTCCATTGCCAATAATGTAGCTATATCAGCTCTGCATGTTTGGAAACTTAATTTGCAATTAAGTTCAAAGGCCATTTTTCCATGGAGTGAAATAGGATTATATGTACTTGAAAGTCAGAAATTAACCATTTCCCTCTACCCAAAATAATTTTCTGTTCATTAATTACTACAATCTTTCATTCATAAACATTTATTGTGTACTTACTATATTCTAGGCACTTTGTGACACAAACAAATAACTCTTCTCCAATAGTTTAGTGGGAAAGAGTCAAATATCATAATACTGTGTAATTTGATAAACGCTTGAAGTTAGCAATGTAGTGAGGTGATGGCTCATTCGGCTGAGGGACTGACAAAAGGTATTGTTTGAAGTTAGTCCAGAAGGATGGGTAGGAATTGGTCTGGCTGAGAACATAGAAAAGATATTTAATTTAAACTAAACAATAGCGATTGCAAAGGTTAGAAAGGTGAACATGTGTTTTATAGAAAATAATATTGCATGGCTGAAGCTCATGGAAGCCAGCGTAGGTGAGATTATATAGCTGGTCAGGGAATAGATAAAGCAGGGTCTTGTATGACTCCTGAAAACTCTTGGAACCTTATCTTGGAGGCGATGTGGACCATGACATTTTTGCGGCTTGATAGGTCTCTCTTCTGTGTTTTTAATTATACTGAAGTTACCTTAACTTAAAAAATGAGGGCATTAGCATCTCTAGCCACCATGCTCACCTATCTTCTTTTCTTAGTATCTTCCCCAAATTTCAAGAAGTGCCCTTAATAGTTTTATATTTTACTTAAATCTTTCTTAACCTCATTGAATAATGCTTGTTCCAGTAGCCATTCTGCTCAATCATTTCACCCCAGTCACCATGTCATCTCTTAAGTTCTGTGCTCAACAGTCTTTCTTCAGTTTCCAGGGTCCCAGTCCTCTGGAAAGCATTGCCCACTGTTGGTCAGCTCCTGCCCTTCTATTCTGGACATTGCACTGCTGTCAGTGTTTTATAATTCACTGGGATTTCCGCCCTCTCTTCTCTCCTAGCATTTCTGCTAGTTCCAATTCTAAATCGGTGCGTAATAACTAAGGTTTAGCCCTTAGCTGTCTGACTTTTTCTTTGTACAGAAAATCTCATTCATTCATTCATTTACTAATTTCTCACACTTTTATTGAGAATCTAATATGTGCTAGGCTCTTCGTTAGGATTTCAGATAGAAATATGTATCTGGGATATTCCTTTATGTGTCTGTCTCTAAAATTTCTATCTTTAGTAATGATACTTCCTGAAAATTATGGTTAAAAACCTCTGATTCTCATAAAATGGTTTAATTGAATAATTCAGAAGTATCTCACATGAAACATCACTACCTCTCAAACTAGCGTTTTTATATTTTTCTTTAGATTTCTCTGCTTCAGAGGATGGGGATACTGTTGCCAATTACACTAAATACTGCAGTGAAATCTTCGACTCTTCCCTTTCTTTTGATTTTGTATCTAATCATTTGCCAAGGTGTATTTCTTTTTCTTTGCTCCCTTTCCCCCTATATCTACTACCATCATCTTTCAATCCTCTAAAAGCAAATGGGCACAGAACTTGGAAATAAAGGATCCAGGCAAGGCATTTGCCATGTGGTACCAGAAGAGGCTCAAGTTGGAAATCTTAATCTATGCTTACATATGGTGGCAACAAGCTATCTCTGATGAGGTCAGACCCCATGTGATGGACAGCTGCTTATATTTCCCATGCTCTGGAGCAGTATAACATGTTAGAGCACTTTAACCATAAACATACACTTCTTATCTTTCATTTCATTTTTGTCTAATATTATAGTTTCATCTTAACACCCTGAAACTACTTCTACTATTTTATACTGTCAATGCTTGCTTATTTTTATCCACATTTTCATATTTTTCTCTGCCCCCTTACCACTGCCTGCTTTAGATTATTCTTTCCTTATGGATTCAGTTTTCTTCTTCCTGAAGTAAATCCTTGGTAGTTCTTTTAGCCACTATTAGTAGTAAGATTAATCTTCATATGAAAATAGCTTAATTGTGCCCTTACCCTTAAATAATATTTTAGCTAAATATAGAATTCCAGGTTGGCAAATATTGTCTCAAATCACTTTGAAGATATTATTCCACTATTTTCTGACACTAATGGTTGAGAAAGATGCTATCAGCCTTTTTTTTTTTTTCCTGGGGAGGTAATCTGTTTCATATTCTGATACTTTTTACAATTTTCCCTTGAGATTTGTGTTTGTGAGAATTCATGTCTTTCATTCATTTCTAAAAATGTAGAGCCAATATCTCTTCAAATACTGCTACTCATTGATTATTTCTTATATTCCTTCTGGAAATCTCATTAGATGCATGTAGGACTTTTGCATTCTGTAATATGGAAATCACTGCATTCTAAGTCATTTCAACCTATCTCTCAGTTCATAATTTCTCTTTTCAGCTCTTTTAAATATATTATTGTTTGCCACTTAACTGTTAATTTACCTCAATATCTATGTAACCTTTCTTTCACATTAATCAAACTTCTAAGTTTTAGTTGGGTCTATGACTTCCAAGAATAAACATTCCAGGATCCCTTGTAGCTAAGTATTACCATATGACTCGTTCTGGGCAATAGGACGTCAATGGGAGAATCTTCAAGACACGTTTTCAAAAGATAAACCCACACCCTTTTTTTCCTTTCCTTCTTCATTCCTTCCTCTCCTTAGAATGTGTACTGATGGCTGGAACTGCGTATTGAGCCAAAAATCAAGTGTCACCCACTAGGAGCTGAAATAGAAATGTAGAAGAATAATCAGTTCCAGATGGCTATGGGGCCTTAATGCCAATGCTGAATAGTCAAGATCTGGGATTTTTATGTGAGAAACAAATTAATTTTATGTGAGAAACTTCTAACTTCTTAATCTATCTTTTTTTGGCTTTTATTCCCAGCCACATCTATACCTATATCATTTATTGATTTTCAAATGCCAAAGAATATACTTTTAATTTCTTATGGTTCTGCATGGTTCTTCTTTTATAGAGTCGATATATTTTCTTATGTCTTAAATTCTTATTTATGTTTAATCATTTTAAACATACATTTAAAGATTTATTTTTTTAGAGCAGTTTTAGATTTACAGCAAAATTGAGAGGAAGGCATGGAAATCTCCCATACACCTTCTGCCCCAAGATATGCATAGACTCCTTGATTACCAATATCCCCCACCAGAGTGGTACATTTGTTACAATTGCTGAGCCTACACTGATACATCATAATCTCCCATTTATAACATTTATCTGATAATTCTTTTATCTGAAATTTATTGGTAGTCTAATTCTACTGCTTATAGTATTTATTGATTCTCCCTGAACAGGAAATCATAATTCAAAATTAGAAAACATATGAGAAAACAAGCCACAAGAGTTCATCTTCAGTGAGATTTTATGTGTGGGCATCCTAAGGGGATTATGTTGAAGACAAATCCTTCTAGATTGATTTTGAATTTGTTTCTGCCAGGTATCTCAGGTATCTGTCATCTGCCTGGAATCAATTTTTATGTAATTATCTAGTTTAGGTAGTCTCAGATCCCATGTGTAGTGTCCTTTGGAAAGAGTGGCAAATATATATGAGGCACAGACCCTCGGTTATAAATTTTAAGGGCTTATTTTCTCCCCTTCTTATAAACCCAAGCTAAGGCAGACAAGCTTTTTTGTGTCTTGTGGTGCTGCTCCCGCAGTCCACCTTTTCCAGTGAGGATGTTTCTTTCATTGCTCCCAATCTTGTCTCCTTCTCTTCAAGACCTTAGATTCCAAACCCTTAGAAAATAACATTTTCTACTTTCAGACAGCTGCCACATCAACCTACGGGCCTTCTATTTTGGTTTTGGTTCTCAATTCTCCATTCAGTTATGGAACTCGGGAATTTTTTTAACTTTCATGCAAGTTCAGATACACATTAGAAAGATATCTATTACATTTTATCTAAGACATGAGATGGTAACAGTATAAAGATTTAAAAGTTTTCTAATAAGCAATACAGCCAGAATCGGCTCTTAGAAAGTTCCAGATAATCGCAGCTGTGCTAAGGAAAACGAAGGGAAAAAATTTCCGCTATTCTTAGGGGCAAGAATGCTCTAGAGACTGCTGAAACAGTAATATTTGATGTGAGAGAACCTTAAAAAAAAGCCAAAATGCAGAAGCAGGTTGTTGATTCTCAGCCCATTGCTAAACATGGCAAATCTTGTCATACAACTGCTGGACTCTAAGCTCCTCGAGGACAGTGTCGTGTCCCACACATCTTACTATTTCTCTGTCTACTTGGCACTGCAGTTTGTATATGGAAGTTGCCCAACACAACTGATGATTGATTGTTGACAGCACAAACTATATAATTTAATCCTGGCTTTGAACTTTGTACTCATCAGAAAATTACTTCAAGGTGTGGTGCATTTCAGTATAAAGTAGCATATTAACTGTGCACTCCACCCAGTCTAGAAACATACAAAAAAAATGCCAGGGCTCATTTTTGACATTATTTCCATTCCATAACTAATGTTATAGTCAATAATAAAGTAGAGATGATTGATGTATTACTGCTTAGTTCAAAATAGATTCTAAAAAGCTTTTAGGGGTAAACAGTCCAAAATTCACGACATATTTATTATTTGAAAAGGTTATTAGATCACTCATTAAATGCAGAAAAATGTCCTTCGGTAGTAACCTGGTTAGTGCTAAACATGGCTAGATAGAGGATGTTAGCTCACTGTCTCACATAATCATTTATCTCATTTTGAAAAATTTAATTTTTTCAATAAATCTATTGTACTTCTAGAAAAATTTAATTAAAAAATCTTTGTTTTTTTATTAGATTTTTTATTTTAAAGTATACTTTCCCTTATTATTGAATAATTCTAGAATGTTCAGGGCATAATACTTTTACATATTCAAGAAAGAGATTATGATGACCTCCATTATAGAGGAAGGAGCACTGCCCTGTTTAAACCCAGGGCATATAAAACTGAATTGCAGAAAAATACAAATATAAATAAACAAAAAATAAAACAACTTGTAATTCTATGGTCTACAGATAATGATTTTTACACCTAATAGTGCATTTCTCCAGATCTTTATGCAAACTTTTTTTTCTTTTAACAAAATTTTCTTCAGGTTTTGAATGCTATTTTTCATGTGAACTTTTCACCCAATTATGTATTATAGCATCTTTTCATGACAATACACATTCATCCATAGCAAACTTTTTATGCCTTAATAGTTTTCTATTTTATGGACAGTCCACTGTTTATGTAAGCAACTCCTTATTGTTGGGCATTGTCTTGCCTCCAATTCTTTACTATAATTAAATAGCTGTAATGCATTTATTCATTCAGCAAATATTTGTCAGTTACCTTAACTCTCCTGCATATTTAAAGCATGGGAAATGAAGTTCCTGTCTTCAGTGTTAACTTCTGAAGTGGGAGATGGAGACAGAAAATAAACAAATAATCAGACCACAAATATCAGATAATCACAACGAGTGATAATTGCCATGATAAAAACAAGATGGGTTAATGAGATAATGACAAGTCTCAGTCAGTAATTTAGGAGGGGAAATAATGTTGTGCCACATATCCATAGGAGAAAACTTAGATCAACCTGTAGAATTCGAATTGCGGCATTTTGTACTAAGCTATCCTCCCTCTTGGTGGAGAAGGCCTGCTTCTTGGAATGCTTACCAACATTGTCTTGTACCTTGCTCCTACGCTAGGCCCTAGTCTTGCCCTCTGGACCACCTCAGCACCATTTCTTCTCTATTTGCCTCATAAAAATATTGTCCCTCACATATATAGGACTTTATATTTCACAAAGAAGTTTCACATGCTAACTTAATGCATTAATTACTTTGTTTCTGTATTTTATTATGTAAATGTTCAAAGCTGCACCAGAAGAGAAGATAGGATAATGATCCCTCAATTCCTCAGCACCCAGATGAAAAAGAAATAAACATTGTTCCCATATTGTTTCATTTGTTCTCTGGCCCCCTATTCTTTTTTCTGAACTATTTTAAAGCAAAGCCCACGTATAATATTTTCCCCACCCACTAATACTAGAGTACATGTCTGTAATCGACATACACATTTTTCTTTCTTGCTCCATATGAATTTAAAAATAGTTCTTTCTGGTTCTGTGAAAAATGTCATTGGTAGTTTTATAGGAATAACAATGAATCTGTAAATTTCTTTGGGCAGAGTATGGACATTCTAATGATATTGATTCTTTCTATCTATGAGCATGGAATTTTTTTAAATCTGTTCGTGTAACTTCTGATTTCTTTGAGAAGTGTTTTGTACTTCTTCTTGTAGAGATCTTTCACCTTCCTGATTAGCTGTATTCCTAAATATTTTACTGTTTTTGTGGTAGTTGTGAATGGGATTGTGTTCCTGATTTGGCTCTTGGCTTGACTGTTGTTGGTGTATAGTAGTGCTAGTGATTTTTGTACATTGATTTTGTATCCTGAAACTTTGCTGACATTGTTTATCAGCTGAAAGAGATTTTGAGCCAAGACCATGGGATTTTCTAGATATGGAATCATGTAGTCTGCAAACAGGGATAGTTTTATTTCCTCTCTTCCTATTTCAATGCCCCTTATTTCTTTATCTTCCCTGATTGCTCTGACCAGGACTTTGCATACTATGTTGAATAGGGATGGTGAAAGAGGACATCCTTGACTTGTGCCATTTTTAAGGGGAGTGCTTCCATCTTTTCCCAATTCAGTATGATGTTGGCTACGAGTTTGTCATAGATGGCTCTTGTTATTTTGACATATGGTCCTTCCATATCTAGTCTATTGGGAGTTTTTAACATGAAAGAATGTTGCACTTTATCAAAAGCCTTTTCTACATTTATTGAGATAACCATTAGTTCTGTTTATGTGATGAATCACATTTATTGATTTGTGTATGTTGAACCAACCTTGCATCCCAGGGATGAAGTCTGCTTGATCATAGTGGATTAGCTTTTTGATGTGCTGCTGGATTCAGTTTGCAAGTGTTTTGTTGATTTTTGCATCAATATTCGTCAAGGATATTGGCCTGCACTTTCCTTTTTTTGTTGTGTCTCTGGCAGGTTTAGGCATCAGGATGATGGTGGTCTCATAGAATGAGTTGGGAGGAATCCCTACTCCTTGATTTTTTTTTTTGGAATAGTTTTAGTAAAATGTAGTACTATTTCTTCTTTTTACATCTGGTAGAATTCAGCTGTGAATCCATCTGGTCCTGGGCTTTTTTGATTGGTATGCTGTTTGTTACTGGTTCGATTTCTGAGCTCAATATTGGTCTGTTTAGGAATCGATTTCTTTCTTCAGTTCAATCTTGAGAGTGTGTGTGTCCAGGAGTTTATCCATCTCATCTAAGCTTTCTAGTTTGTGTGTATAGAGGTGTTCATAGTAGTTTCCAATGGTTATTTTTATTTCTTTGGGGTCAGTGGTAGCATCCCCTTTGCCATTTCTAATTGTGTTTATTTGGCTCCTCTCTCTTTTGTTCTTTATTAATCTAGTTAGTGGCCCTTTTATCTTATTAACTTTTTCAATAAGACAACTCCTGGATTTGTTGATCTTTTGAATGACTTTTCATGTCTTGGTTTACTTCAGTACGGTTCTGATTTTGGTAATGTCTTGTCTTCTGCTAGCTTTGGGGTTGGTTTGCTCCTGCTTTTCTAATTCTTTTAGTTGTGACTAGGTTGTTAATTTCAGATCTTTTTAATTTTTTGAGGAGGGCATTTAGTGCTCTGAATTTCCCTGCTAACGCTGCCTTCATTATGTCCCAGGGGTTCTGGTATGTTGTAACTTTGTTTTCACTAATTTCAAAGATCTTCTTGATTTCTCTCTTAATTTCATTATTTACTCAAAAGTCTTTCAGGAGCATGTTGTTTAATTTCCATGCAATTGCATGGTTTTGAGAGTTTTTTTAGTCTTCTATGTTTATTGTGCTGTGGTCTGAGAGTGTGTTTGGTGTAATTTCAATTATGTGGTCAGCTTTAGAGTATGTACCATGTGGCAATGAAAAAAATCTATATTCTGTTGTTTTGTGGTGGAGAGTTCTGTAGAGATCTATTAGATCTATTTCGTGAAATGTTGAGTTCAGATCCTGAATGTCTTCATTTCCTTCCTCGGTTATCTGTCTAATACTGTCAGTGGAGTGTTGAAGTCTCCCACTGTGCCTGGAATTGGTGGGTTCTTGGTCTCGCTGACTTCAAGAATGAAACCAAGGACCTTCGCGATGAGTGTTACAGTTCTTAAAGATGGTAGTCTGGAGTTTGGTCCTTCAGATGTTCAGATGTGTCTGCAGTTTCTTCCTTCTGCTGTGCTTGTGGTCTGGCTGACAGGAGTGAAGCTGCAGACAGGAGTGAAGCTGCAGACAGGAGTGAAGCTGCAGACCTTCGCAGTGAGTGTTAGAGCTCTCAAAGGCAGCGTGTCTGGCATTGTTCATTCTTCCTGGTGGTTTTGTGGTCTCGCTGGCTTCAGGAGTGAAGCTGAAGACCTTTGTGGTGACTGTTACAGCTCACAAAGGCGGTGTGGACCTAAAGAGTGAGCAGCAGCAAGATTTACTGCCAAGAGCAAAAGAAGGAAGCTCCCAGGGTGTGGAAGGGGACCCCATCAGGTTGCCACTGCAGTTTCTGGCAGCCTGCTTTTATTCCCTTATCTGACCTCACCTACATCCTGCTGATTGGTCCGTTGTACAGAGAGCTGATTGGTCTGTTTTACAGAGAGCTGATTGGTCCATTTTACAGAGCGCTGATTGGTCCGTTTACAATCTTTGCGCTAGACACAGAGTGCTAGAGGGAGAAGTTCTCCAAGTCCTCACTAAGTTAGCTGGATACAGAGTACCAATTAGTGTATTTACAAACCTTGAGCTAGACACAGAGTGCTGATTGGCGTATTTACAATCCTTTAGCTAGACATAAAGGTTCTCCAAGTCCCCACTGGACTCGGGAGTCCCGCTGGCTTCACTTAGTGGATCCCGCAAGGGGCACGGTGGAGCTGCCTGTCAGTAAGCCGCAGAGCACCAGTACTCCTCCGCCCCTGGGTGGTTGATGGGGCCGAGCCCGCAGAGCAGGGTGTGGCCCTCCTTGGGGAGGCTCCCGCGGCTCAGGAGCCTACTCCAGGGGGGAGGTTCGGGTATGGCAGGCTGCAGGTCGCAAGCCCTGCCCTACAGGGAGGCAGTTGAGGCCCAGCGAAAACTGGAGCACAGCGCCTGTGGGCCGGCACTGCTGGGGACCTGGCACATCCACCGCAGCTGCTGGCCCAGGTGCTAAATCTCTCACTGCCGTGGGCCGGGGGCCACCGGCTCTGGGGGCCGCTGAGCGCAGGCCGGTGGGAACTTGTGCTGGCCTGTGAGCACTGTGTGCAGCCTGGGTTCCTGCCAGTGCCTCTCCCTACACACCTCCCTGCAAGCAGAGGGAGGCGGCTCTGGCCTCAGCCAGCCCAGAGTGGGGCTCCCACAGTGCTGTGGTCAGCTGAAGGGCTCCTCAAGCACCGCCAGAGTGGACGCCGAGGCCAAGGAGGCTCCCAGAGCGAGGTCTGCTAGCAGGTTGTCTCCTCTCACCACTATTATTGTGTGGGAGTCTAAGTCTCTTTGTAGGTGTCTAAGAGCTTGCTTTATGAATCTGGGTGCTCCTGTGTTGGGTGCATATATATTTAGGATAGTTACATCTTCTTGTTGAATTGAACCCTTTACCATTATGCAATGCCCTTCTTTGTCTTTTTTCATCTTTGTTGGTTTACAGTCTGTTTTGTCTGAAATTAGGATTGCAATTTCTGCTTGTTGTGATTTCCATTTGCTTTGTAAATTTCCTCCATCCCTTTATTTTGAGCCTATGGATATCATTACACATGAGATGGGTCTCTCAAAGACAGCATTCCATTGAGTCTTGCTTTTTTATTCAACTTGCTATTCTGTGCCTTTTAAGTGGAGCATTTAGCAAATTTATATTCAAGGTTAGTATTGATACGTGTAGATTTGATCCTGTCATTGTGTTGTTAGCTGGTTATAATGCTGGCTTGTTGTGTGGTTGCTTTATAGTGTTACTCATCTGTGTATTTAAATGTGCATTACCATTTCTAACAGACCTAACAGTACTTCTTTAATATCAGGTAACACATAGTTCTTGTTTACATTTCCACAATTACCTAAAAAATGCAGCTTTTATTGGGGTGATAGACCGAACATCAGGTCGTGGGGGCAACGAAATCCGGCAGAGTCAAAGGAATGAGAAAAAGACAGTTTGAGAGAGAAAGTGGGACCAGAGGGCCATCTCAAGTGTGGAGGCTGCAAAGGTCCTAGCTTTGGGAGCCCAGGCTATTTATTGGTATTCAAACCAAGAAACAAACAGGTGGTGAGGATGTGGGGGTTGAAAGGAAACAGTGTATCAAGTGAATGAGAAACATATGGCTGCTTAAGGTAGTGGGAGTGCTAGAAGCAAGGAGCCAGTAAGTCTAACAGACATGCTAGCCCTGCCTCAGCTTCTCTCCCAACACTCAGCTTTTCTCCCAATAGCTTTCAAGTTGGTTTCTTTGAGTTAGGATGCAAACAAAATCCACACATTTAGTTGATTTTTCTCTTAAGTTTCTTCTAATCCGTAGCAGCCCCTGTACTCTTTTGCATCATTTACTTTTTAAATAAATAGGTTATGCATCCTGAAAATTTTCTTGCATGTTGAGTTTGGCTGATTGCTTCTTTCTTGTGTCACTTGACTTTCTTGTTATGTTTCTATATTCCCCAGTATTTCTTATAAACTGGTAATTAGATTTAGAAGCTTAAACTAAATTCAAGTTCTTTTTTTTTGTGATAAGCATAAATAGGATGTGATGTGCACTTCTTATTATACCGAAGAGGAGGCACATACTGTCTGGGAGTTCTAAGTTTAGTGATGTTAAGATTCATCTGCAGATTTAGGGGTCAGCACCATCCACTTATCCATTTTAAGGCTCTCCACAAACCTTTCACCCAGTGGTATAAGCACCTCTTGGTTATTGTTTCTAGACCCACTGTTTTTCATTATGGGTTAATAAATAGTAACTTTCTCTCCCTCATCTTCATTTATTAACTGGAAGTTTTTTATTAAAAATAACTTTTCCTCATCGACTATCTGGTAATCCAAAATACAATTTTATAGGAACAACAGAGTAAATGCGAAACTCTTCCTCTTGCCAGTTTTCAGAATAATAAGTTAGTGGCCTAGCAATTTCCAAAGATAACTCTTTTTATTTTTTAAAATAGTATCATCATAGACCCATGGGTTTCTCTTTTTCTTTATACATCTTGATCAATTGCAGTGATTATTTCTCTCATTTTTTAGACACTGGGAGTTCTTTGAAATTGCCCCCTGTGTTTTTTTGACACAACCCCCCGAGTCTACCGTAGTTTGCTTGCTTTCTGTTACAATAAGATATCCTGGGCTAATTCTGTATATTACCTGCCTCAGATCTAGACCCAGGTATTTCTCCAATGGTTCCTTGCTTTGTTTTTTTTCAGTGGTAAATAGTATTTAGAGACCTTACTCTAGACACTATGGAGACAAAATGTGACTGCGTTTTTATTGCTGCTAGATCTTTTCTGTGAGCAGTTACAAAACACACATTTTTAAAAAATGAATTAATAACCAATTCAAATTTAACATTTCAGAATAATAAGTACTTAACCTCTTTGGTTCTATACTTGCATTTTTTTTTCTTATACTGAAAATTTGTTTTCTCTTTGTTTTAGCCTACAATATGGCTGTGTTATTTTCCAAGTGATAATGCCAACATTATTATTATCAATATGATCATTCAATGCTATTTATGTTTTCTTTGAGACTCATTTGTCCTTGGAATATAATTGTGGGGTAAAAATGTGTTTTAGAATTACTTGCAGTAATTCTTTTCTGAATATAGTTATGCCACCAACCTGATATGCATTTGTACTTAATTTGGTTTGTTTTTACTATTTGTAGGTTTTTATTTAATAATTTTGTTTTTAATTATGTATATAACATTTACATTAATCCAAAGTCAAAACTATCAAAACAAGATGTATTCAACAAAGTCTAGCTTACATCTTTGTCCCCCTTCTTTCTCCTTTCTGTTCCATAAGTAATCGTTTGTATTAGTTTTTATGTTTAGCCCACATTTCCTTTAAGGCATTATCTCTTAACTGTATTTTTAACACTTTTATGTAGGCAAGAGAGATGATGCTTACCTACATCGTAAAGGAAGTAGCACTGTCCTGTTTAAACCCCTGCCCCAGGAATCCAAATCCTGTGCTCCTTCCTCTGCCCCATACTGCCCTCTACAGACACCTCGGAGAATCTCAAGGATTTCAAAGAGAGGCAGCCCTCAGTTCTTCCTGAGGTTAGCTGTCCAAATTAAGCAGATTCTCTGTGCTTCAGTGATACTACCTTCTACTCTAGAATTTTGTAGAATACATATGTGAACTGTTTTGGGGCTCCAGGCAGTGCTTGGTGTCTGGGCGAAAAGGTGTGAATAAGCAAGCACTCGTGTGTGTTGGGAAAACAAATTATCCCTAAATACTGTCATTTTTTTCTTAACACCAGCTACGATGATGTGGAATTGAGGTACAATTAAAAGGCATGAAGTGTTCTACAAGTTTAAAATGACCATAGGTTTAAATATTGTTTCTATCTAATTCAATGTAATTTTAAATTGTCTTGACAACTAGGCAGAAAATAGAAACTACAACTTTCCTAAAGAAAATTTCTGGCTGGGTGTGGTGGCTTACGCCTGTAATCCTAGCACTTTGGGAGGCCGAGGAGGGTGGATTACCTCAGGGCAGGAGTTCGCGACCAGCCTGGCCAACATGGCAAAACCCTGTCTCTACTAAAAGTACAAAAAGTAGCCGGGTGTGGTGGCGGGCACCTATAATCCCAGCTACTCAGGAGGTTGAGGCAGGAGAATTGCTTGAACCCGGGAGGTGGAGGTTGCAGTGAGCCAAGATCGCACCACTGGGCGACAAGAGCGAGACTCTGTCTCAAAAGAAAAAAAAAAAAGAAAGAAAAGAAAGGAAGGAAGAGGAAGGAAGGAAGGAAGGAAGGAAGGAAGGAAGGAAGGAAATAAAATTCCTAACCGGGCAAGCACACAAGACAGAGTTAAAATCCTCCGGTATTGGGTGTTGTTTACTCCCAAAGGGTTTCTTCCAAGTCCTCTCTGCTCCCGTCGGATCGCCTGGCCGGCAGGGAGACCTTGGGACAGCAAGAGCAAAGGTGGCACTGTTCTGTACACAGACATATTTTAGTGTTCTAGCGTCCCTAGCCTCTTCCCTGCTTCCTTCTGCTCACTGAGGCACCTAGAAGCAAAGGAAGGTTTTTGTTGTTGTTGTTGCTGTTGCTTTGTTTTTGTTTGTTTTGGTTTTTGAGAAAGGGGCGCGAAGCAGGATGAGAATGGAGCCCTAAATTCAGGTCGTGGCTTTCCCAGCACCCAGTTTCTGCTTAGCAAAGATCCAAGAGTGCTTCCCCATAACTTTTGGATTTTTGTCTGTTTGAGGTAAGGGTTCAAAAGCAGAGCATTTTAATGTCATAGGTAGTTCACATGGATTCAGTAGAATTAAGTTATTTGAAAAACAAACAAATGATACAGGAGCTATAAAAGTTATTTAGGCAGTTAGTGAGTGTAAGAGAGTCCTCGGTAAGGCTTCCCTTTTAACAAAAAGCAGTTCCCAAATAATTGCTTTTCCAACAAAGAGCAGCTTGTAAAACTGAGCTGCAGACCTAAATAAGCAAGCTGGAAGCTTGCATAGTTAGATGCAGTTAGCTGTACTGATAGAAAAAAGGCTACCCGGGGGCCAGGCATGTTCAACATGGAGGATCCCTCTTCTCTTTTCTTTGTGGCCACTTGGGCAGTAAAAAGGCAGGCAACATGGTCTGGACAGGTAGAGACCCCATCTGCATAATAAAATATTAGGTGGGGGGGATGGCCAGCTTCTTCACACTCTATGCAAACAGCACACCTGGTCCGACCAATCTCTCAGGCCCTATGTTAATCAGACACCTCCTCCTCAAGCTTGTCTATAAAACCCTGTGCATTTCGCCAGGAAACCCGAAGACCCACTTGGGCACCCCACTCTCTCTGCAGGAGAGAGAGCTATTCTCTTTTTTCTTTCTTTTGCCTATTAAACCTCCGCTCTTAAACTCACTTCTTCTGTGTCCGCATCCTTGATTTCCCTGGCATGAGACAATGAACCTCTGGTATTTACCCTAAACTATGAGGCTGCTTCGCAAACAAACAAACACCAACAATAACAACAGTAAAAGTTGTAAAATGCCAGTAGGAAGTGGTGAAAGTGGTGCTCCAAGTGGGTGGGACCAGAAAAATCAACTTTGAGATTAGGGCAGGCAGGGAAGCCTTAATTTGTTCCCAGCGGAGCAGGTCCCTCCAGGACGAGGTGCCACCGGTTTGGGGAGCCCACAGGTCATCCTCCCAGGTCTGGGGCAGGACCCAGACAGGCTGCACAACTGAGCAACAGCCCTTGTCCTCTTATTTTCTGGGTAAGGCCCTGTCATTTTCCCACACAGCAGTGGTCAGGAGAGGCAGTCACTGACTTGAGGTGACCAGGGAAGAGCAGGGCCATCCGTTTCTTCTGAAAAAAAAGAAAAAAAAAAATCAGAGTTTTAAAATCAAAGACATGCCCAGGGCTGAAGCCTGAAGCCGTTTCTCCCTCTGTGCCAGATAACCTCAAGATCCCTAATTCTTTGGAATCTCACCCTGCCGAATTACTTTCTTTCAAAAATAAAATTATTTTCTGATAATTACGGTAATGCACATTCTCTAAATTTTTGAAAACCGTGGAAACAAGAAAAAGGTGTGTGTGTACACACAATGGAGACACACTTTATATTCTGTAAATGCTGCTTTTTCAGATCACATGATGACAGTTCACCCAATTTTAAAAGTGGTTGTAATGACTGAGCAATATTTTACCCGTTTTAGGGATGCACAATTCTTTAGTTAACTACTCCCTTCATGTTGAACATTGAGGCAGTTTTACTTCATTGCTCCTGTAAAGAATGATATACTTTTTCTTTTTCTGACTTTTACTTTAGGTTTAGGGAGTACATGTGCAGGTTGGTTACATGGGTAAATTGTGCGTTGCCAGGGTTTAGTGTATGAGTGATCCCATCCCCAGGTAGTGAGCATACTGGAGAGTTTTTCATCCCGGGTCCCCCTTCACCTTCTTCCTTCTAGTCGTCCCCAATGTCTACTGTTCTCATCTGCGTGAAGAATGACACACATTTTTAAAGAAAAATACTGTGTCTCTGATGATTTGACTAAAGGCATTGTCCTAGAATTAGTTAGACTCCATCAAATTGAATGACTTTTTAAGGTTTTGGACACACTAGTGGATGGCTCGCTACCACTGCTTTTCCTGTGTTTAGTTGTTACACCTCAAGTGCCCAGAAGCTGGTTATTACAAAGAGAGCTAATTCAATAGGCGAGAATTTTTTGTTGTTCTTGTTTAGTAAAGAAGTTGAACCTGTTTTTATGATTATGGATCATTTACAGTTCTTTTCTAAATTGCTTTTGTCCTTTATCAGTTTTTCAAAATTCGAGAAATAATTAGTTATTTCTTAATACATTAGGACCTTTTGCTTATGTGTTGTATGGGGGTTATGCAGCATGGATAATAAGAATTAATAATAATGTTGAATATACGCTATAAACACATTTATCTTGTTCTCCGTTTCCTTTCAAAACTTTGTTAGAATGATTTTTCCCCCCAGCACTGCAAATTCCATAGTCAGCTGGTGCAGCTCCCCACTGATTTGGAAGCTACCCTGGGGGGGAGCTGAGGAACATGGGCTGCAGATGGCTGCTAGGTGGCTCTGGGTCACTTTTGGTACCCCAGAAGGGTGACCTCGAGGCTGGCGGATGTGGTTGCAGTTGCAGTGTGGCTCTGTCCTTTCTTTGTCCTCATTTACGCTCCTGATTTTGATTAGTTTTTGACGCGGGTCTGCCTTTCTTTCTCTTGCATGCTGTGCTGCTGAGCAGGTCCTACTCTGTGCTTTGGGGCCAATGGGGGTCCAGCTGGGTGGCTTGGGGGCCACCAAGCCTGCCCATGCTGCTCTGGTCCTATTAGAGCAGGCAGCTCAGTATCCTAAGTGCAAGTTAGAGCAGGGGTGGGCAATGTACAGACATATGAGTGGGGAGGAGAAAGGAACATTATTCAAGGGAAACCTCAGGCTGCTTTCCAGAGGTGGAGCAGGTAGATGAGCTGACAATTACGGGTGAGACGGTGGGAGATGATCCCAACCTGGGTGATGAGGATGACGAAAGGTCTGGAGCACTAGAGAGAAAAAGGAGGAGTTGATCTCTGCGTCCAGCAGGGTGGATAGAAATTCCCCAGGTCAAAGGGCAGTTTCAAACCAAGCACATGTAGCCAGGCACAGGCTCTGTGCTTGCCTCCCTCTCCTACCTTGCTCTTTTGTTCCTCACCGTGTTCTCTATACTGTTCTCTCTTCTGTTTATGAAACATGCTGAGCCTGTTTTCATTTACTGAAATCTCATTGGATGGTTTTATTTTTACTTTTTAATTTTTTTGTGTATATAGTAGGTATATATTTATGGGGTACATGAGATGTTTTGATACAGGCATGCAATGCATAATAATCATATCAGGAGGAATGGGGATCCATCACCTCAAGCATTTATCCTTTGTGTTGCAAACAATCCAATTATACTTTTTTAGTTATTTAAAAATGTACAAATAGATTATTATTGACTGTAGTCATTCTTTTGTGCTATCAATAGTAGGTCATATTCATTCTTTCTAACCACTTTTTGTACCCATTAACCATTCTCACCTCATCTTCTATCCCCCGACTACTCTTCCCAGCCACTGGTAACCATATTTCTACTCTCTGTTTCCATGAGTTCAATTGTTTTGACTTTTAGATCTCACAAATAGGTGAGAATATACAATGTTGTCTTTCTGTGCCTGGCTAGTTTCACTTAACATAATGATTTCCAGTTCCATCCATGTTGTTGCAAATGACAGGATCTCATTCTTTTATGTGGCTGAATAGTATTCCGTTGTGTATACGTATCATATTTTATTTTTTCATTCATCTGTTGATGGCCAGTTAGGTTGTTTCCAAATTTTGGCTATTGTGGACAGTGCTGCAACAAACATTGGAATGCAGATATCTCTTCAATATACTGATTTTCTTTCTTTTGGGTATATACCCAGCAATGGGATTGCTGGATTTTATAGTAGCTCTATTTTTAGTTTTATGAGGAACCTCGAAACTGTTCTCCATAGTGGTTGTGCTAATTTACATTCCCATGAACAGTGTACGAGGATTCTCTTTTCTCACGTCTTTGCCAGCATTTGTTATAGCCTATCTTTTGGATGCAAGCCTCATCGTAGGTTTTTAATGAATGATTTGACTTGAGCTTCTGGAAATGTTATCTATCTACCATTAGGACCAACGGGAAAGCACAGGCTATGAGTGTTATCTGGCAGGTGATGAGAAGGACCTCAGCGATACTATGAACCCTGGAGATGAAAAGGAGGGAGCAGATGTTTGAGTCCTCCTGGAGACTGACTCACTGATTCCTTAGGGCTTGCAGGTTGGCTGAATGTGAGGAATGGGGAACCCTGAGACAAACAGAATGAACTTTACTGGGGCCATTTAGCTCCCTTCGCAGGATACCCTGGGTCTCAGCTTCCGCAGTGGAGGAGAGGAAGTTGATGAGAACATCAGACTAGCCTGAGTCACCCACCCTTTGTTTCTTCCAGTATTGCTCCTCTGCAAGCCTCAGGGCCACCATCAGCACAGCAGCTTCCAAATCCGTATTGTGGGGTAGGTTGGTCACTACATAAGGATATCTGGCCTGTGGGGAAAGTGGGTACTGAAATCCAGCTTGAATGTTGCTGGCCTACCTGTATGTAAGCACAAGTCTATGTCCACTCTTCTAATTCACTCAAAGGTGCCACATGGATTAGAAGAATGAGCGGTCCTGGTAGCAGCTGGGGGCTGAGGGGGTACGTACATAGAAATGGAATGCTACGATGTCTCTTTGATTTTTTAGTTTTATTTTAGGAATATCCTGGTTTAGGTTTGGCTTATGATTTCTGCTTCACTCTCATTTCAACACTTTACCATCAGTGGGAGATATCACTGTTGTTTTATGTGCAAAGTGATGGTTTTAATAAGGGGTAAAGAGGCATGGTTAGTTGACCACTGCACTTTCATCTGGGACAGCACCTTTCTTACCCAAAAGGGATCGTATTGAAGCTATGACTTACATAGTTTGGTATCTTAGTGGTACAGATTTCAAAATGCAGTGTTAAACACATTGAGCTAGGCTGAAAAAAGTAATTTAGAAATCATTTTATTTCCTGGTTTGAAGTGAATCAGTATAGCATGGTAGTTGTGTTCATGGTCTTTGCATCCAGACTGCTGTACGACTTTGGCAAGTGAAGGCAACATGTGATGATTATGTTTCCATAACTGTAACATGAAAGACTAAGAGTACCTACCCCAAAGGGTTGTTGGGAAGATTAATTGAGGAACTGTAGGTAAGACACGTAGAACAATGCCTGGCTCATCATAAGTGCTAAGTAAATGTTAGATTTTATAATTAAATCCATTTATAAAACCAGCAAAATTTCTCACTTCCACTTTTTTCTTTTTTCCAGTCTTCTTACTTAAGATACTTATTCATAGAACCCCAGTCTCATTTTTCTCCCTGCATCCACAACCTCTTCATGTTTAACTCTCCCCAATGCACTCCAGATATTTACTGAAAAAATTGAGTAATTGTTATTCCTGGGTCCTTCCTTTCCCACCCTGGTCCCTCAGCAGCTTTTCTTTAGCTTTTGGATTCTTTGCCTCCCCGTTCCCTGTCTTATAGGTGGGTATCCTGGAAGATCTTTCGTAACCTGATGGCAGTAGTTGCCTTCCACCAGAGCCTGGGCTCTTCATTATGGGGAAAATCAGCCGTTATTGCTATGGCTATGAACTGGTACCCCTCCTCTTTCAGCCCCAATATAATTGCCCTACAGGCCCCTTCAGAGATGTTAGAACTTCTACTTTTCTGTTCTGGAGTTGAGATATGTTTCTTGTGCCAGGCAGTGCTGGCTGGAGTAGCAGAGGGGAGGGGACACACACGGAGCAGCCTGGGCTGTAGCAAAGGCAGAGGGTACCACGTGGTGCTGATAAAACAAAGGCTTTATTCTTTCATAGGATCAGACATGGTGATGACAAGTGGCTGTGCAGATATTGCACACACTGGCAGATACCAGGGTGGATATCCTGTGGGATCCTGGAGAATGGAGAGGAAGAGCCACTAGGGATAGCTCAGAGCTCCCTGGGTGGGGGAACTTCTCAGAGCTGGCCAAAGGAAAGGAGATTTGAGTGTAAGAGAGCAAGGCAGACCAGGATGCTTCTTGGACTTTCTTTCCTCTAAAGTTGCTTATTTCAGCATTGAGATCCAGGTCAGTGGCAGCCTGAGCCCCTGCCTTGCTGACCACTGCCCCTGTCACAGGAGTTGGAGCTGTGGCACCAGCATTGGTGGGACCTGCGGTGCCTGTGGTGGTTCAGGCAGCACAGACACTTTGTGCCCCTCAAAGTGCTCCTGTTACTCATTCTCCACCGCCTGAGATCAGGTGTCCACAGTCCTCACATGCACAGGATTTGTCTTGTGATGTCCCCTCAAAGTGTTGAAAAACACCATGCTATTTCCCCCAGTTTTGCTGGTGATGGAGGCCAAGAGAATGTCAGCTGGGCAGAAAGTCAGTCTAATGAAGCTATGTCATTGTGGGGCTCTGGGCCTTCTAAAGGGTCCACTTTGGTCCCTAGTCCACGACTGTAGTTGGAGACACCACCTTCTGTGTTTCTTTATTATTTGGCTTAAGCCTCCTCCCCTTCCTAACGGCCAGCACTAGCCCTCCTCATTGCATGAAATTCCTCCTAATTCAAGTCCTTCATTCCCATATTCCTTCATTCATAAACTTCTATTGAGATTCATCAATGTTTCCCATGCAAAGAGCACCAGAAAAGCACCTATAGTAGAATGACTTTATGTTGGTTGACTTGTTGCAATGATGGAGATAGGACACAATATGGAAGCATTAAGAGGTGCTCACTGTAGGATTTGGGCTTGTGTGTTAGGTAGTTTGGGGAAATGTTGAAGGAATTAAAGTTTTGTTCTGGATTTGATGCTGTCAGAAAGCAAGGACACTTCAATAAGTAGGTATCTTAATGCTTTTTAACTAGGAAGTTGGAGCAATGAGGCAAGGTTAAAGCTGTAACTAGTAAAATGGTAGAAGTAACTCATATGAGCTGAGACAAGTGAATGTTTGGTCATTTTTGTGGTGTGGACAATGCTTTTGTTTCACTGATGCTCAGAGTGGTCTTGTTTTTGTCTTGCTCCCTCGAGGTCACAGAGTTAGCTTATCTAAGGTTAGAGTTCTGTGAAAGTATTTATATTCAACAGGAGAACATCAGAGCCTAGCTGCTAGAGCCAGGCCAGCTTGCTGCCAGAAATCTGGGCTACTCCTTTTTTTCTCAGTGACAATTATGGGCCAGGCATCATGGCCAGTAGTAGTGATAGGGTAGGTAAGAGAAAAGTCGTGGCATCTGTCTTCAGTGAGCTTAAAGTCTAGCAGATCTAGCAGATCTAACAAACATAAAATAGTAAACTGCTAGTGATAACGGACCCCAGAAGGAGTTCCATATACCATGGGCATGTAAAGAAAAGGTACTGAAGTCTATACTTTGTTGCAAACCTGAATATTTATTTTTTCATATCTTGTGGTTATCATAAGCAAGCCTTATCCTCCAGACAGGGCAAACATGGCAACCATTTTCCTCCACAGATTGCAACCCTGAGCCATTGGCAGCAGGGGAGGCAAGAGGTGGGAGCCAGAATTAAAAAGGAAAATAAATCACACATTTTGGTCAAGTTTCAAAGAATCAAAACATCCTTTCCAATGACTTTCAATACATCGTGTTACCTCTGTTTTATGAAACACAGTGGATGACTGTTAGGCTTTCCTCCAGCCCCATTCTTGACTGCCTGTCTTGAAAACCACCCCACAAGACCTGGAGAGTGCATTAATCCCCCTTCTACCTTAGTGATTGCTTCTGTCACTCTTGTCCTCCTGAGATCAGGTGTCCACAGTCCTCATATGCGCAGGATTTGTCCTGTGATGACAAACAGTAGCTCTAAGATCATGATCTTGTCATTCTCTCTACAGCATAAGGGCATCTCCCTGAGAATCACTAGTCCCAGGAGTCCCATCCTGAGGAGCCTTGACTTCCTGTGGTCCAAAGACATCAAGGAAATACAGAGACTGCTCTGGCCGGATGAATCCAGGAAAAATTTCATGACTTAGTCATTCCAATTGGTACTATAGGAACAGGCACTGCAGGACCTCAGGTTGAGCTCTTTGGAGTGCATTTTGGACATTCCACATCAGCAATCAAGGATGAGTCAACAAGCAGAATTCTCCTCCCTTTGCTTACAGCTCACAGTTCTTTCTCCATTCTGCTCCTGCCATGACTGTGACAATCACACTCCCTGGCAAGTAGCTGAGTCATTCTTGAGGAAAATGGGTATCAGTAGCCAGAAAGTGCCATGTACCTTCAACATGCCTAAGTTTCTTATATGGATTCTAATTTTCCCCTCAGATTAAGTAGTATTTTGAGATATTTATACCTCTCTAGTCTCCTGAGAAAGTTCTGGTTGGACCCAGTGTGTAAAAGGACGTTGGACTCGAATTTTCTTCTTGTATTAGGATGTTGGCTGGAGTTGAAAGATAAAAATAATATGTGTCCCTTATCCCCTTATACTAAAGTAACCTCAGGATAAGCTGCTGAAAATGTCTGCAGGACTTGCTAAGAAAAACATAACTCTGTTTCTCTGATCCAGTTACATATTTGGAAGGTTGAGTTTTGATAAAAATTTTTTAGGTAGGGGAGTTATTATCCTAAAAGACAGTACTATGGTTTCGCCCTTATCTTACATAGGAAGGGAACTGGTTGCTCTCCTTTAACAGAGATCAGTGGAAAGGGGAGGACTCATGATTCGAAATTGTAGATGTTAGAGGTCCCTTCAAGAAAGGAAGACAGGATTTTCATCCAGCAGCAGAAGTTCTGCTGCAGTAGTAGATTTGATGATCTAACTTCCGAGCCTATTGTTTAATAAAGAAAAGGAATTAAAGAGATAGAACAGGATGTTGAGACATCATAGTAGATAACATCTGGGAAGGAAGACCAGCTTACACAGTCTTTCTAGTGTTGTGTTTAGGATGATTTTCTGTTGAGCAGCAAGACCTCATCATCAAGAAGCTGTGGCTGGTGTCAATGAAGGTGGGAGCTTAGGGAGTGTCTGAAGGGTTAAATCTGACTGCTCATCCCATGTCTGGGAGTAGTGCTGTGGGGAGAACCCTTGCAGATGCTCCAGAAGGACTCACAAAAACACCCTATAAGACAGCCCTCCTGCAGAGCCTGCCACACAGAGGGAGCAAGCAACCAACAGAGGAGGCTAGTGGTACAGTCACATGTGTAATGATTTCCCCTCCCCTTTTCCATCTCCCAGTACAATGGAGGAGGAAGGGTTATTCAGGAAGAAGGTGGAGGGATGGTAGTGAATGAGAGAAAGAGCCATACATTTTCCCTCCCAACTCCAGTCTCTTGGGAGAGCTGTGGACAGTGCTCATTGGGAAGGGAGAATTTGAGTTTGAAGATGCATACAGAATTAAATTCAGCTTGTCTGGTCTTTAATATCCATAAAATTCACGCCAGAAATGTGGAATTTCCCTGAGATATTTTCAAGAGAGATTCAACACAGCATAGGAGAAGATAATGATGGGATAAGACAAAGCTTCTTGTTTTTATCAGACCAAGTTTATATGGTTTAATACTAATTTTAAGGCTTTAACAATGTCTTTATAACAAGGGGGCATCTTTGGGATTCTCCACCTTTTCTAACATCAATGAAATCAATAAATGCCTAGTTTCCATGTCACAAAGGACAAAAAAGAAGCAGGTTCAAGGATGTTGGCTGGGGGCTTCAAAATGACCACACATGGGTAATGCTAAGGCAATAGGAAGTAGAAACTGGGAAGTTTCTGAGGGTGGGAGACATGTTGGGATTTTGGGGGCCAGACAGGAAGTCTTCTTGGGAGAGGAATATCTTAGGTCAAGAGCTAGAGGAGAGGGAGTTGGGTGCTGGATGGTGAGAATACTGTGTGCTACTCACCTGTAGTCCATGGGGAAAAAGAATAAAGGAAAACTTTTGGGGAGTCAGTAGAAGACCCTGATCAATCTGACTCTTGCTAAGTTCCTTTTATTCAACATCTGCCATCTCCTTCACCAATTCCTGGTTATAATTCTTTTCTTGTAACCATGTTTTCTCCCAACATTCTGTCTATCCTGAATGTAAGGAGAGGAGTGGATGTACTGGGACATAAAAGATTTGTGCTAGGTCCCAGGCAGGTGTATCACATTAGACTGATGCTTGATACTCAAGAAATAATCTTTGGCTCTGACAGAGTTCTCATCTCCAGGGGGCGTGGAATAGGTTTATTTATTGTGGAATGGATAGCTGCAGGGTGGTTGGAAGATAAAAAAAATGGGAACATTGAAAGAACCCAAGGACATTTGACAGAATCTGGAGTGGGCACCACAAGATTGTGCTGGCTGGGACTACACCTGGGCAATCTGCCGAGTGAGAGTCTTTCTGGAAATTAGGCCAAAGATGGGGTTATTAATACCGGCACACACTGAGTGCTGGAATCCAGATATTTATCAGTGCAAGTTTTTTATTTAAAGATTAGGATTTATGGTTTATACCTGATTTCCAAATTAAACGGTAAATTCTGTAAGGGAATCCCCACCTCTACTATCTTCCCTAATGTTCCACGGAACTTCTCCACTCAGGAGACACAGAGGTGATGGAGGGGGAAAAGCATCACACTGGGGAGAGGCTTCTCTCTTTGCTTCACTGTATCAGCCAGCCCTGCTCCTCTGTGGTTTTCAGGGCCCTGGTTGCTGCATGAGTGACAGCACCCAGAACTCTGATGCTGTGCTTAGTGGGATGTGTGAAGCTTGTGATGGCTCAGGCAGGAGTGTTCTCCAGAGCTGAGGCTATGGCAGCCCCCAGAGCTGAGGCTCCATGGGAAGAGACTGCAGTGGGCACTGAAGAGCATGTCTGGGTAGCCACTTTGCCCCCAAAGCCATTTAGGAGAGGCTTGAAACTCCTCCTCGTTTTACTTCCAAGACACCTTGGGGGAAGTTTAGTGACTCTAGAAAAAGTAAAAATGGGAATAATGGCATGTAATTGTATCAGTTTTAAAAACTGACTATTTTCTTATTTACTTGAGAGAATGTGGCTTTGAATCCACAACGTAGGGAAAATTCCTGAGCAGAGGAGGTGGGAAATGGAAAGTTAACTTGGGTAAAGGGGTCTTCATCCAGTGAGGACTGACTATAACTTGGAGTTGTTTTCCTATTTTGTTTTGGAGGCAAGAAATGAGTGGTGGGATTGGGAGGGGTGGGAGTGATGAATCTTGTTTAGGGGTCAGCTTCTTCTCTTCTGTAGCCCCAAGCCCTGTGCATCTCCATGGCAGGTGTCAGGAGTTATGAGGAGAGCAGGGATCCAAGAAACACTAATATCCAAGATACTTATATATCTGTGCCTCAATCTTTCTGTAGGTCTTTAGCTCTTTATTTTTCATTTGCTATCATCATTTCTTCTTTAATCAATTTATATTGAGACGATGGTGATACGACAGGGGGGCAGGGAAGTGCTGGGTAGAGAAGAGTGGGGTCCCTGGTGAGGGCTCCACCCTCAGGTCTATGCCCATGGACCTAAGTGAGGACTGGCACTCCTGGTTTTGCACCCAAATGTTGCATTTTCTAAGCCCACTCTGACCCACCATACCCCACATCTTGGGCCCATAAAATCTCCAAGACCCTAGTGGGCATGGACACAGCGGCTGGACATGGAGGGGAGCAGAAGCGCACACTGACCGATACCAGCAGACGCCGGCAGGCCATCAACAGTCGGACCTCATGGAATTCAGTGGGGGCAGTTGGAGGTGAGCTGGCCACTGGATGGCCTGACTCCAGGCAAAGCCCGTCTTCCCACTGCATCCCCTTGCTGGCCTCCCCATCCATCTCAGTGAGAGTTACTTCCACCACTCAATAAGACCTTGCAGTCATTCTCCAAGCCCATGTGTGATCTGATTTTTTCAGTATACTAGAGCCTACAGAATATGGGATACAGAAAGCCCTCTGTTCTTGTGATAAGTCAGAGGGTCTAATTGAGCTGATTAACACAAGCTGCCTGCAGACGGCAAAGCTGAAAGTGCACACTAACACATGCCTACTGGGGCTTTGGGAGCTGTAAACACTCAACCCTAGATGCTGCCATGGGGTCAGAGTCCAAAAATGCTCCCACGACCTGCCTATTTGCATGCTCCCCCTAAGGGTTTGAGCAGCAGGGCACCAAAGAAGCGAGTCACACCTCTGTTGCATGCCCTGCAAATGGGATAAGGGAATTCCTCCCATTTCAATGGCACACTTTGTGCTGGGCAAGGCATATTCAAGAATATAGATACTATCCCTACCCTTAGGCTGATGAGGTAGTGGGGCTGAGAGATAAGTAGGAAACTAAGTCTGAGCCAAGTAGGGTGCTGAGATACACGTGTGTGGGAGTCTTCAGGCCTGAGGTCAGAGTTGTTGGATGTTAGTCCCTTGTTGCTCTGTAGTGACTTCTAGTGAATGATGAATCCAGATGGTGTCACTTGCTGTGACTTGGGATGGTTGGTGGGATGAGTAAGATGTGGATCCTGCATCTGTTCAAGGGCAGTAAACTCTGGCATAGCAACTAAGAGAAGCTTGTGGACCCAAGAAGCATGAAGGGGATGACCAGGAGGAAGAGATAATGCTGGGGTGAGGAAGGATGTGGCTGTAGGAAGCATTGGGGCATCTACAGTCTTGAAGGCAAGATGATATGCTCATTCAGAGCATCTGTTTTGGAGACAGGAATTTCCTAGTTTAATCTTTTGCCACTTCTCCTAATAGCTGTATCAGGTTACAGATGTCTGAGGCAGAAAAATCTATATGGAGACAAAATGATCCAGGGATGTCCCAGGTAAAACCAGAGAGAGGGATAAGAAATCTAAAATGGCTGTGATGGTAATGTGTCACAAATTAACACACATTTAAGCCACTGTGTCAGGATCTTAGTGACGATAGTATTGATTCTAACAGAGCCAGGAAAGAGAGTGATTCAGAATGGCTGGGATGGCTAAGAGAGACTAATCCAACGATAAATGGTAATTAATGGGTGTGTTATAATGAGGTTGATGGGATAAATGTCAACACCTGACATAAAGTAGACTAAGTTTGTGGAGACAGTTCTAAATTCTACACTATTTTCCATACTATTTATTATATATATATATATATACACACACACACACACACACATTTCATCCTGAATCATGATATATTAAAAATAAGTAAAAATGAGGCCAGGATCGGTGGCTCACATCTATGATCCCAGTGCTTTGGGAGGCTGAGGTAGGAGGATCGCTTGAGTCTGAGAGTTTGAGGTCAGCCTGGGCAACATAGCAAGACCTCATCTCTATCAAAAAAAAAAAAAAAGAAAAGGAAAAATAAGAAAAACATTTAAACTTCAAATATATGCTAAAATCACAATATTTCAATGAAATATTTTTATTTATTCTAGTTTAAGATGGTTGACTAGAGGCAGCTAGTGTTCACTGCTCTTGTGGAGAGGAAACACAGTGGTGAGTAAATACTAGCTCTTCAAGTGAATTGTCAAAGAGATCACATTGGGATTTACCAAGGAAGTGAGAGGACCCACAGAGAGCAGAGAAGAGCAAAGCTGGGCAGCCACTCATCTGAGACTGGCACAGAGCTGGGGGAAACTTCCTAAAGCAGAGAAAGAGTGAGTGAGAGTTCCCAGGGACTCACATTTCTGCCATGAACCTTTGCAATACTAGGCATGGGAGAGCCCCTCTGACTCCTTGAGCTTCCAGACCAACACAGAGAGCCTGTGCAGAGGCACCACTTAAGTCCACTTGGAGCCCCATAGGCCTTGTATCCCTGAGCAGCCAGTGCCAGCTGCTGTAGCCCAGCAAAAAAGGGGCCTTTTGTACACCCCTGGGATAGCGGCTGCTGCTGCATGGCTGAGGAGTGGTCAGGATTCAGACTCTATCCACTGCTGCTACTTAGCAGATAAGGCCTGCAGGCCTGGACTCCCCGAGCAGTGGCCTCACCCCCACCTGAACAGTGCAGTTAGTCTTGGTCCTACACTCCTCTGCAGCAAAACTCCCAGAGGTAACAGACAAGGCTTGGCACCTTTGCATACCCCCAACAGCAAAATCCAGTGGCAGCAATGGAGACTGGTGGCTATGTGGGCACATAGCATGCTGAAAATGGGTCCCTAGTCTTCCAGCTTGTAAGGTTTCTGATGAGTAGTCCACTGTTAGCCTGATGGGCTTCCCTTTGTATGTGATTTGACCTTTTTCTCTAGGAACCTTTAAGATTTTTTCTTTAGCATTGACCTTGGACAGTCTGACTATATGCCTGGGTGATGTTCATTTTGTATATGCATCACTTGGGTGGGAGAGAAGTGTGAGCATTCCACATGCCCCCATAGCCACCAGTCTCCATGGCCACCACTGAGAGGTCCTGCCCTCCCCAGTGAAAGGCCCACAGCACAGCCACCTGCCCCTGCCTGAACATTTCAGCTACAACCCAGAGCCCTTCTAAAAACTGAACCCTCACAGGCCTATAATACATCCTAAGGCTCTCACCACCTAAGCATTCTGTCTGCCACTGCCTAAGAGTTTGACCCAGGACCCAGGGACCAGCCCAGCCCTTCCCATCACAGCCAACACCTGAACTCTGGGCTAGCCTGACCCTGGTCCAATCCCTTTAGGACTCATAAACACTGTCCAGGGGGCCATGTAGGAACTGGGGAACTCCCCACCCCATTACAACTCTGCTGACACCTGACTCTTTCCCTCATGGCCTGAAATTGGGCTAACCTAACCAACCAACACCACCACAACCAGTACCCATTCACACAGCCCCAATCTATAGCCCCTCCACTTAAGAGAAGCAGCTGTATTGCCACATTAAAGAACAGATGAGCAATAAAGCTATCTGTTTTAGGCTGAGTGACAACATTATGCTCTGAAAACACTCCCATGGAGTATCGCAAAACATACATTTCCCATGGCTGTCAACCACATTTTGGCCAAGAGATAGAGTACAGTATGCTTCTGAACTAGGAGTCATGAATTCTGGGTCAAGGGTATGATAGGGAAACACATCAACTTCCTGCCTACCTAAGATGAGGAACAAGTGCAGCTTCCTTGTCTCCCCACAGAGACTTCAGTGTGGTTCACTAGGAGCTCCTGTCAGCCACCCTTTTCAGGGCTTGTGCCTGTGCTTGCCATTGGGATATTCACGGGCAAGCCAGGGACTCTAGCTCTGCCCAGCGATGTCCCCCTCCCCCCATGGAGCAGGAAGCTCAGGGCACTTGGTACTCCACTGTCCATCCTGTCACCTGAAACAACAAAGTGCACTTCACAGTAAACAAAAATTATACCCACTTGCTTGTGCTGCAGCTGGATCTTACCTGCAAGACCTATCTACTGGCTTGTAGGTTGAACTGCACAGCCCAATGTAAAACCTACTACCATAAGTGCATAGGGCTATAGAAGCAAAGCCAAAAGACTTCTCCCAATATACCTTACAGTCATACCCTAAAGGGAAAGAAAGAATATATAGGAAAGGAGAAAAAAGTCTATTTGCATGAAAATAATTACAAAAATTAGAAGTGCCAGCCTTTCCAGATGAGAACAAACTGGTATAGGATCTACAACATGAAAAATCTGAATGTTGACACACCACCAAAGTATCACACTAGTTCTGCAGCAATAGTCCCTAACCAAATGGAAAAACAGAAATGACAGATAAAGAATTCAAAACATGGATTTCAAGGAAGTTCAACAATATCTAAGATGATGTTGAAAAACAAAAAGAAAATTCTAAAGCAATGCAGGAAACAGGAAGAGATAAACATCTTAAAATAAATCAATCGAAGGTACTGAAATGGAAAAACTCATTTAGGAATTTCAAAATACAACTGAAAGCTTTATCAACAGATTCAATCAAACAGAATAAATAATTTAATAGCTTGAAGACTGGTCTTTCAAACTAACCCAGTCAGACTGTGTTAGTTTGAATGAAGAATATGAAGAAAAAGAATTAAAAAATGAACAAAGTTTTTGACAAATATGGAATTTTGTAAAGTGACCAAACCTATGAATTATTGACATTTCTGAGAGAGAAGAAGAAAGAGTAAACAACCTGGAAAACATTTTGAGGGAATAATTCAAGAAAATGTTCTTAATCTTGCTAGAGGAGTAGACATCCAGATATAGGAAAACCAGAGAACACCTCGCAGATACTATACAAAATGAACATCACCAAGGCATATAGCCACAGACTGTCCAAGGTCAATGCTAAAGAAAAAAATCTTAAAGTTAGAGAAAAAGGTCAAATCATGTACAAAGGGAAGCCCATCAGGCTAACAGAGGATTACTCATGAGAAACCTTACAAGCCAGAAGAATTTGGGGGCCCAGTTACAGCATTCCCAAAGGAAAAAATTCCATCCAAGAATTTCACATCCCATTGAACTAAACTTCATAGGCAAAGGAGAAATGAAAACTTTTCCAAACAAGCAACCACTAATTTGTTACCGCTAGACCAGCCTTAAAAAGGATCCTTAAGAGATTTATAAACATAGAAATGAAAGAACAACATGTGCTACCACAAAATCACATGTAAATACATAGTCCACAGTCCCTATACAGCAACCACGCAATGGAAACAACAAAGCCATCAACCATCAACTTCAGAAGAGGATTAAAACCCCACATATCAATATTAACCTTGAATATAAATGATCTAATGCCCCACATAAATAGCACAAAGCTGCAAATTGGCACAAAAAAAAAAAAAAAAGACAAGACCCATTTGTATGGTGTCTTCAAGAAACTAATTTCATATATAATGACACCTATAGGCTCAAAGTAAATGGGTTAGAGAAGGATCTATCATGCAAACTGAAAACAAGAAAGAACATGGGTTACTATATATATATGTGTGTGTGTGTGTGCATGTGTGTGTATATGTGTATATATGTACTGTGTATATATATGTGTGTATATATACATGTATATATACACACAGTATACACACACACATATCAAATAAAATAGACTTTAAATCAACAAGTAAAGAAAGGTAAAGAAGGGCACTACATAAACTGTAGTTCAACAAGAAGATTTAACTATCCTAAGTATATACACATCCAACATTGGAACACTTAAATTTATAAAACAAGTACTTTAGACCTATGAAAAGACTTAGACAGTCATACGGTAATAGTGGGGGGCTTCAGTACCCCACAGGCAGCATTAAACAGATCATTAAGGTGGAAAACTAGCAATTCTGGACTTAAAAATCAACATTTGACCAATTGGACCCAATAGACATCTACAGAACACTCCACCCATCAACAACAGAATACATATTCTTATTTGCATGTAGAACATACTCTAAGATTGACTACATGCTTTGCCATAAAGCCATAAAGCAAATCTCAATTTGTTCAAAATCATTAAAATTACGCCAATCATACTTTCTGATCATAGTGTAATAAAATGGAAGTCAATATAAAGAAGATTTCTTAAAAACTACAACATGACTTGCAAATTCAACAACTTGTTCCCAAATGACTTTTGGGTAGACAGTGAAATTAAGACATAAGTCAAACAATTCTTTGAAATAAATGAAAACAGACACACGACATATCAAAATATCTGGAATGCAGCAAAATCAGTGGTAAGAGGAAAGTTTATAGCACTAACTCTCTACATAAAGAAGTTAGAAAGATCTCAAATTAACAATCTAACATCATCCCTAAAGGAACCAGGAAACAGGAAAAACTAACTACAAAGCTAGGAGAAGAAAATAAATACTTAAAATCAGAGCAAAACCAAATAGAAGAGACCTAAACATTCCTACAAAGGATCAACAAAACCAAAAGCTTGTTGTTTGAAAGGATAAACAAGATCAATAAACTGCTAGCTAGATTAGCAAAGAGAAAAGAGCACAATTATAAATGATAAAGGTGACATTACAACCCAGCCCATAGAAAAATAACAGATCGTCAGATACAGCCCATAGAAAAATAAAAGATCGTCAGATACTATTGTGACCACCTCTATGCACACAAACTAGATAAACTAGAGAAAATGGATACATTCTTAGAAACACACAACCCCCCCAAGACTGAATCAGGAACAAATCAAAACCCTGAACAGACCAATATTGAGTTCCAAAATTGAATCAATAACAAAAAAACTTACCAACTAAAATGAGCCCAGGACCAGATGGATTCACAGCAAAATTACACTAACGGTACAAAGAGGAGCTGGTACCAATTCCACTAAAACTATTACCAAAAAATGAGAATGAGGAGCTCCTCCCAACCTCATTCTACAAACCCAGTATCATTTTGATACTAAAATCTGGGAAAGAGACAATGAAAATGAAAGCTATTGCAAATATCCCTGATGAAACAGATGCAAAAATCCTTAACAAACAAACTGAATCCAGCAGTACCTCAAAAAGCTAACTCACCATGATCAAGTTTGTAGACTTTTTTCCTGGAATGCAGAGTTGATTCAACAAAAAAGCAAATCAATAAATGTGATTCATCAACTAAACAGAATTAAAAACAAAAACCATATGATAATCTCACTAGATACAGAAAAACTATTGGTGTAATCCATCATTGTTTCATAATAAAAATCCTCAACAAACTAGGTATTGAAGGAACATACCTTAAAATAATGAGAGTCTTCTATGACAGACTCACAGCCAACATCATACTGAGGGGCAAAAGCTGGAAGCATCCCCTTAAGAACAGGAACAAGACATTAATTCTCACTCTTACCACACCTATTCAGCATAGTGCTGGAAGTCCTAGTCAGTGCAATCAGCCAAGAGAAAGAAATAAAAGGCATCCAAATAGGAAAAGAGGAAGTCAAATTATCTCTTTGCTGGATGTAAAATAAAAGTTAAAATAATATAATAAAAATAATGATTCAAAAAATTATTAGTAGGTATTTTAAAAACACTATTATTACATAAAACATGTCTGAGTATCCTGATACAGGGAAGGTTGCAGGTGTGGCCATCTTTTTTATTTGCTCATGTACCTTATAGCCAAGTAGGAAACAAAAGCACTTTTAAGACACTTGGGTGAATGTGGTTGTTCCCTGAGAATGAGACTAGGAAAGGATGAGGACTTTTCAACTTTCAAACAAACATTTCATGGTTGGAATAACCACCTATTCCTTGCCTCACTAAGCTCTTACCTTGGGTGTGGAAGCAAACAGGTATTAGATGTCCTTTTTGTATCCACTAAGGCAATAATATCCAGTTCTCAAAAGTTTGCCCATGAAAGCGTGCCGTCACTGGGTTTAACCACCCTTTACCAGCATCTGCCAAGTGCACCAGAGTGGGAATCCAGTTGAATATAGAGCCACCTTTGTCTAAATCTGCTGCCAGGCAAGGAAACCAGAAGATGCCTCCAGTGGGCCCACTGGAACATAAGCTCCCTGAGAGGGGACTTCGTCTTGTTTCAAACTGATCCAAGCACCTAGACCAGTGCCACATAACTATGTACTGAATGAATAAATTTTTGAATGAATGAGACTTGGCCTAGAAGTCCACTGATGAGGACTGAAAAGTCTGTCTTCACAGTTACTCAGACCTCACTTGTGGGAGTCAGCTTCCAGTGGCGGGTCACCACTGCTGTAACTTCTGGCTTCCATGAACTGTACTAACGTCTCAAATCCAAACTTTCTTAGTTGATTCTGGTGCCATCTTTCTACATCTTGGAGTAATTCACTGACAGCAGGAGTTCTAATGGTACTTTGGAGCACAGATCTGACTCCACAGGCATGGCTAAGTCTCTATGCCCAGGTCTAAGGATCCTTTTTTTTTCGTATTTCTTAAAACGTTTTAGAGGAATTCAGGGTACCTTGGTGGTCAGGAGCATGTGGTCAGTGAAACTGTCTGGGTTGGCACGGCAGCTTCTGGGAGACCTTTGGCACCCATTCTACATTGATTCCTCTCTGTAAAATGGGAGAAAGCTAGTATTAAACTCAAAGGACTGCAGTGAGGATTAAGTTATTTACTGTATGTCAAGCCACTGGTACATTATGAGTCCTATATAAATTATCGATCCTATGAATGTATATCCAATTTGCAACTCCTGGAATGATCTCATATTTTCCCCTTTTCCTAAGTTCCTCTCAGTATATACTGAGTATATATCCTTACAACCACCTCCATTTCTCTCTTTGCACCCATCACCTATTCAGCTTTCAAGGATCCCTTCCTACTCCCTCAACACCCAGATATTCCCTATAGAAATAATATGAACGTTTTCTCTGCAGCCTTGTGTCGTTCTGCAGCCTCTTTCCAGTCACAATATGTAAACTCCTCACGGTCTCCCTGTGAATGGAGATAAGTGTTATTTCTCATTCTTTTTGTCTGGGAGGTACTCAGTCTGGGAGATAAGAAGGGGAAGAGCAATGGAGCAGCCTTGGGAGGGGCACAATAGAAATGTAGGTGGAAAAGAGAAGCTTTATTTTTCAGAGTGAGACATAAGTGCTGCTAAGCACTGACCAGAACATGGGTGTGGAGACAACCATGAGGGACACCCAGGGAGACCACTGGAGATCACTGACAATCCTCATCAAGATGAACTCAGGAGCTCAGACCATGGACAGAAGGTTAGGAGTGGGTACATCAGACTGAGGTTAATCCTGGGCACTTAGGGTCTCTGGTTCCTCTAAAATTGCTCATCTCAATGTACTGCCAACGTCAGCAGTAATTCTCTAGCAATGGCTGGAGCCCCTGGCAGGCTCACTCACAGCAGTAGAGGCTGTGGTGCCTGTGCCAGTAGAAGAGATGGGGCCTTTGGTATGTCAACCAGCAGTGCCCCACAAAAGTTAAAGTGGCCCCCAAACTGGGGCTGCAGGGAAAGGCTGGAGGTGGGCATGAGGCTTAGTACTGGGGTGTGCACTTTGAAGGCTTTGGGGGTTATCACTGTTGCTGGTTTTGCTGGAGGGCATCTGATAAGACATCAGTAGAATCAGATGTTCTTGTAATGCACAAACCTCTGGTCAATATCTCTTCTGTGATGGGTGTCATAGATCCCATGCTCTACTACTGAACTGAGCAATGCATGGAAGAAATGAAAAGTTACTTGGAGTTCGTTCACCTTGGAAAACTGCGTTTTTCTATGGTCTCCTACTGGAAAAGGATGCTGAGTCTTTTCTCATTGGGCCCCTCAGGTATCTTATCTCCATGTGATCACAGAGGAGAATAAACCTGTTTGGGTAAAGCTTCCTTGATGATGTCTGGTGAGATCAGTGCATCTCTCAGAACATATGTGGGAAGAAGATGAGGGTGTGCTGAACACCCATGACTTTCTTTTTTTTTTTTTTTT
>NW_012114810.1:3012935-3050156 GCF_000951035.1 Colobus angolensis palliatus
GAAATCACCAGTCTTCTGTGTCCTTCGCGCTGGGAGTTGGAGACTGCAGCTGTTCCTATTCGGCCATCTTGCTCCGCCCCCTCGAACACCCATGACTTTCACAGTCACAGGACACCTGAAACATCCTGGGAGGGTGCCCATTAGCCCTACACTCTTCCTGCTGCCTCTATCTCATAGCCTCTGCTTCCTTCTCCCCTGATGGAAGCCTGGGCTTGTCTTCCTAGGTCTTCCAGCTCAGGTCCTGTCTCCAGCTAGACATCCATCTGATTTCATGCAAGCCAGAGAATGCTGATTTTGAGAAGTCCATGGACTGGGGAGCCCAGGACAGGAGCTCCTAGTGTGTGAGGGGCAGCATGAGTGGGCTGCTGGGGGAGTTGACAGCACTAAGCACCCCAGCCCAGCTTCGGGACTTATCCACCTTCCCAGGAACAGGATGGCATGTTTGACTACAGAGAGCCTGGTCCTCACTTGTACATCTTCCACCCAGGCCTACATGTGTCCTTAACAGAGGCCGTGCCCTGTGCTTTGTGGTGAAAGGTAGAGTTCAATATGGCACATCACCTGACCTATAGAAATTAAGTGTCTAACTGCACAGGCAGTCAAGTAAATAGGGAGCCTGCTTCCATGAGAAAATTGCTGTAATGTAAGTCACTATGCACATAATCTGCAGGTCTTTGTCCATCTACTTTTTTCTAGCATGTTCCCTTAGGAAAACCAAACACCCAGATGTGGTGTTGGGGTGGTGACTTGCTTTTGGGGCGGTGACTGAGCTAAGGACACTGGACATTCAGTATGGGCTGTGTGTAAAACAGATGGAAGCATAAAGTCAGGGGAGGTGAGGGTCCCTGAAAGAGCCCCTGGGTAGGAGAGGAGGGGAGCCAAATGAGTACCCTATTGAAGGGCAAATGTAGGGAAGGAAAGTACAACAGTTGCAGTAATGAGTCACAACTGACACATTATAAAAAAGCATGACCTTCCATCAAAATCCAGGGAATGTGTGCTCTTTATTTGAAAACCATGAAAACACTGAGGAAGGAGTCATTCATCTGCTTGGACTTGGTAAGGAAGTTGTGCAAATGTGCATGATAATGGATGGGCTTGATGAAGATGGGTTTGCTGTATGTGTTGCTGCTTATAAGGTTAATGGTAGTGTTGGGTGCACCTCATGTAATGAAGCTGACCTGATGGTGTCTATGTTTTGGGTATGGAGAACTGATGCAAACTGAATGCTATTTCCCTGTTAATTTCTTTTTAATTTTAAATGAATTTATCATTCAATTAATCTCTAATATTAAAAAAACATTTTGCTAGATATTTTTCAAGATAAATCACAGTCAGGACTAAAACCAAACTTTATCCATACTAAAATTATAATTTTCAAAGAAAATTAAATTATGTTCACTATCAGTGGGTGTAATTTTTCTTTTCTTATTCCGCCTAAGAGTTTGCCCCTTTAAGTACATAGTGATACCTGTAGGAGCATAAATGCACTGGGCTGTAGGGAGGACGGTGGCTCTGATTGTGGATGGGTAGAGAGTGGGTGCAGATTTTGATATCTTCAGCAGCCTTTTCCTACCTCCAGCTCATGGTCCCTGCCTCTGGCTGGGAGGTGTTTTCAGAACCATCTCCAGAACTACTCCTGAGTGGCCATTTTACTCATATTGGTTAGGGTTTCTTCAGTAGACCCTGGCCTGCAAAAAAGCACTTAAGAACGATGGACCAAGTACTTTCTCATGGTACCTGGATTGTGAAGCTGAACAAAGCTGGGTGGCCACTTTTGCTTCTTGGGAGTAATATCTCTAGTCTTTGGGATGCAGCAACATGGGGAGTAAGTTCTAAAGTTTCAAAACACCCCAGAACTATAGTAGGGGGCCCTCCTTCTGTCTCATGGAATGCAGTGGATGTCCGCACATGGACGTCTCCACAGCCCCACCCTGATGCCTGACTTGGGGAGGCTCCACACTCGTCCTGGTGAGGATGCCCATCAACCTTTCTTCCCCTCCATGAGGAACTCCCACTTTTTTTTTTGGCCCCTCTGTTTGTTAACAGAACAGGAGCTCTGTAGGTTCGAGGCTGAGCAGGTGTCCTGGGATGACAGAGGCTTGACTGGAGGACCACTGCCCTGCTACTTACCCAGAGCGTGAGGTCAGCTCTCTGAGGGTAATCTCTACCAGGAGTATCACCCTTAAATCTCTGGTTTTCTAAGGTCCGGAGAGGTCAGGTGACAAGGGAACCTGGCCTGGCTGGATATATCTGGATAACTTCATGACTTAGTAGTGCCAATGGGAATGACGGGAACAGGTGGTATAGTGGCTCAGGTTTGGCTCTTTGGAGTGCTTTTTTTTTTTTTTTTGAGACTCGCTCAAAAAAAGTCTCGCTCTGTCACCCAGGCAGAGTCTTGCTCTGTTGCCCAGGCTGGAGTGCAGTGGCCGGATCTCAGCTCACTACAAGCTCTGCCTTCCGGGTTTACGCCATTCTCCTGCCTCAGCCTCCCGAGTAGCTGGGACTACAGGTGCCCGCCACCTCGCCCAGCTAGTTTTTTTGTATTGTTTAGTAGAGACGGGGTTTCACCGCATTAGCCAGGATGGTCTCGATCTCCTGACCTCGTGATCCACCCATCTCAGCCTGGAGTGCATTTTAATCAGGCCATGTAAAACACACATAAATGACAATCTAAATAACAAAAAGATCTTCCTCATTCCCTGCAGAATAGAGTTTCCTTTCAGTTTAGGACCTTCCCATCCCCAAACCATTAGCATGACCATGGCAAGCAGCTGAGACAATCTGGGTTCTCAAGGTTATCCTTGTGCTCCTATTAGAGACACAGGTACCACAGAGAGATGTGAATCCCTCCCTCCATATTGTGGTGGTTGGGAGTAAAAGGGGAATAGGAAGAGAGTCTTACTAATGGAAATGATCCAGGAAGCCCCCAAACTGTCCAAATATCTGTTCTTTAAATCTTCTGTAGTTCTACCATCTCTTATTTTTCTTTTTGTCCTCCCCTCATCCCTTCCCTTCTTCCTTCCTGCCCTCTTGCCCTTCTCTTTCCATTCCTGACTCTCCCTCTCTATTCCTTCCCCATTCCTTTTCCCTTTCCCTACCTTTCTTTCCCTCCTGTCATTCCTTCCTTCTTTACTTTGGAATATGTTGAGCTGAACAGCTATACTCTCTATTACTAGGCCCTCTATATCTTCTTGGGCAGATGCTAAGAGTTTTCTTATGAGGGAAGTCACAGGACTCTTGAAATTCCTGGGACCCAGGCTTCCTGTAGGCCTGTCATTTTAATTTTTTCATTCATTCAGTCATCCATTTATTCAGTTATTCAAATGAGATGTGTTGCACTGATATGGCACACCAGGCATTTTGCTATTCACAGGAGAGTTATAAATGAATAAGATTTGTTCTCTGTTCTTGAGTAGCTCACAGTGCAATGGGACAGACAGACAAATAACAAAATAAGCATGATCCAGTGTGGCAAGTGCAGGAATACAGGTGTGTGGAATGTCCTTGGGCTCAAGTTCAGACTCTGTGGGTGTCAAACCCCTTTTACTTGGAGTGACTCTGTGGGGGAAAATGTGTTTAGATATTGCCACATGCTGTCATTTGAGGATGAGATCACTGGCCTTTGACAATAGTATTTGTGCAAGTAGCAGGAGCAGAGGTATAAATCCTTGATCTGTCTGTGGGCAGCCAGCCCAGACGGTGATACCAAGAGGAGCTAATAGAACCCAGCTAATGGAACCTCACCAGGAGGAAGAGATAATGCTGGTGCTAAGGAGAAGGGAGCTGAGGGGGACCCTGGGGTATCTAAGACAAAGTGGAGTGGGCAGGATAATGGGCTTGTTCAGAGCATTCATTTTGGACTCAGATATTCCTGAGTTTGAATCCTGCTTCCCCAGGTATCAACTGGTATGGTGGTGGGGAGCTATAAAGTGATGAAAGCACAATGGACCAAAGATGTGAGGGGTAAAATCAGAGAAAGAGACAGGAAGTCTATAGAGGTTGTGAGGACATGGTTTACAAATTAAAGTACATCTGAGGGCCATTGTATCAGTATCTTAGTGACTGTGGTATTTACTCTAAGAGCTCCAGAGTAGTTTCTGGGAGGGAGTGATCCACCTTAGCTGGGGTGGCTAAGGGAAATTAGCTGAGTTGTGAATAATACTTCATGGATGTGGTGATGATGAGGCCAACAATGGGGAAACTTGTGAACACTGAATGGGCAGTGACTGAACAGGATTTTGCAAATTGCAATTACACAAGCTATGTAGTATATTTTCCATTGCATTTTACTATAACATTAGAGATGCATTGTCTCTGAAACACCACATTTAAAAATGGGACAAATCTTTTAAATCAAAACACTAATTAAAATGATCACAAAATGTTATTGCCTTTTCTAAACGTTGATGAAAATTTTGTGTCTGGTTATCCTGTTACAGGAAGACTTATAAGTGATGAAATCTCCATTAGATGATGAAATAGGTAATATTCATGGGATGAAAAGAGAACCTGTGAGAAGAGGTTTATTCACCGGGCTGTGGAGAGAGGGAGGGAGATGGGTAAGGGCATGAGGAGAGAGGCCTGCTTGTGCAATAACTTTGTCCCCTTGGTAGTCATGATTTATCCCCTCTTCTTTATTGGCTGTTGTCTTTCGATGTGGAAGCTAGAAAACACTTGATGCCCTTTCCTTTTGTCACCACCAAAGCCACCGTCTCAGAGCCTCAATATTTTGCCTAGGCTGAGTGTCTTCTTTGGGTTTATTAAATAAATAGCAGTGTCCACTCACCTCCAGAGGCTGAGAGGCCAACTGAGGAGAAGGCCACTGTGTTTCTGTGATGCATGCAAAATCAGGAACTGTCTCCTTTGAACCAGTTTTGAATGTGAGTTCCCAAAAGAAGGAACTTTGTCTCTCTGATTCCCTGTTGTGTCCCTAGTGCCTACAATCAAGCACATAATCAAGGCTCAGTAAAAATGTGTCAAGTGAATAAATGGGTCCAGGGCTCAGGACTTGGTATCGCCCAGATGCAGTTTGGGGCATCTGTTTTTCTCTACTGCTGGAAACTCCCTTATTAGGCTCCATTTTTGAGAGGTCCTTTTATACTTCTTTGTAGATTCCCAGGATCTCATTGGTTTGCCAGCCAGTTACTTTGTTGACTCTGCTCAGTTTTCTCTCCACTCAGATTTGATCCTACCATAGCCAGAACCCCGTCATTCTTCAGTGTAGTGGAATGAGGTGCTCTGGGCCTCCAAGCTTGTTCCGCAGCCCCTGACTGGTGGCAGGATCTAATTCTCCAGTTATGTCCAGCCTGTGTCATGCTGTTTCCAGGTCTGCACAGAGATGCTGGGTCTGCATTCCAAGTGTGGAGCTTTGCAGGCTGTTTCAGGCATGGCACACTCTTCCCTGGGTTCTGGGCCTTCCAACCCCTTCACTGTTCCTGGGTGAGAGCTCTCCAGTGATTTCAAACCGAACTTAAACCAATGGCCCAAAGATGTGCCTTCTGCTTTAATTTCAACAAATTTCTTTCTTTCTTTCTTTCTTTTCTTTTTTTTTTTTTTTAAAATAACCATTGGTGCATATCTGAATATCTGATATTAAACTTCTCTCAGGGTCTTTTATATTTCTTATTTTTGGAGATGGAATCTCACTCTGTCACCCAGGCTGGAGTGTGGTGGCATAATCAGCTCACTGCAACCTCTGACTCCTGGTTCAAGCAATTCTTCTGCCTTAGCGTCCTGAGTAGCTGGGATTACAGGTGTCCACCACCACGCCCAGCTAATTGTTTGTAATTTTAGTAGAGATGGGGTTTCACCATGTTGTCCAGGCTGGTCTTGAACTCCTGACCTCCAGTGACCCACCTACCTTGGCCTCCCAAAATGCTGGGATTACAGGTGTGAGTCACCATGCCGGGCCTCAGGGTCTTTTTGATCCCTACATTTTAAGAATTAATTTACAGGATTTGACAAAATCCTTTTTTAGTTCAATGGACTTATAAGGTTATCCATCTTTATTTTTAATGCCCCCCCCCACCTGCTCTACTTAGCCCTCATGTCAACTTCTCTCAATATTTGTAATTTGACTGTAGCTCTATGTAATACTTCTTGGGTTTTCTGGTAGTCAAAGTGAGATGTTACTCTTGGTTCACATGAAAAAACATTCCTTCAACCCCAGGAGCATCTCAGTCTCACAATTTAGGCCAAACATGTGACTCCATTGAAGTTACACATGAAGTGTAACTTCCATGTGTTGATGTCAAGGCTGTGTAGTTACAAAATTAATAAATGTTTGCTTCTTTGGTATATCTATTCATAATTCCAGCAACACTTCTCATTTTCTTCCTTTTTCTTTTTCCTAAATTCTCATTTTACACATTCCAATCATCTCATTGACTAAACTCCCAGCCACATCTCTGCTCCATTATCTCATTAATTTAAGCACCTCTCTCAGCTTTCATCTCTCTCCCTCGATTTTCAGTCACTGAGTTATACTTCTTCTCCAGGCTTACATCTCTTCCCTCCATCTTTTGATTCTGTTTCTCCTCTGCCTATTTTCTGTTCCTTTGCCTCTTGATTTCCTGTTTCTTAGTTAACACCCCAGAAATGGCTCATCAAAACAAACTAGTGATCTTCTGTCAAACACTGGAAATTCCCCAATTGTATTAATGTCCTCTCAGATTTTACAGGAAAAGTCAATTTTTGCACTGATACCCTCTTTGAGTTTGAGGTTGAGTTTCAGGGCCTCAAACCAACACAAACTGTATCCTTCTCTCCCTCCCACTACAACATGAAACCTCCCCTTCCCTTCCATCAGTGGAGCAGGGTCAGATCCACTATGTTTTCCTGGTGCAGAGCTAAGGTTTGCCTCCTGAGCTGGGTTGTACTGACCAAGGAGCTGAGAAGAGAGACAGTGAAATGCCCAGTGAGACGCCGGTGGTAATGAGGACAAGAAACTTTATTTTTTGACGAGGTTGGGCACAAGCACTGCCAATCCTTGGCAGGTACAGGGGTAAGGGGACATATGACATCCTGGATTTAAAACAAGAAGTACCTTCAGGGGAGAGCTCAGATGCCCCACCAGAAAACCCTCAGCTCAGCCTGTGAAAGTCAGAAGAGGGTATCTGGGAAAGCATGCGTCAGGATGGGGCTGTTCCTGACTCCTTGGAATTCTTGTTTCCTCCAAGGATCGCTTATCTCGGCATCAGGATCTGGATCAGCAGCAGCCCCCAGAACTGTGGCCACAGCCAGAGCCCCCACCTTGCTGACCACTGCCCCTGTCACAGGAGTTGGACCTCTGACGCCGGCATCGGTGGTGGTGCCTGTGGTGGCTCAGGAAGCAGCCGCTCTCGGAGCTGGGGCCACAGCCCCTGGAGCTTGGAGCACAGCCAGAGGAAGCTGGAGGCAGACACTGTGCTGGGCTCTTTGGGGGGCACTTGGGTGAGGGGCACTTGGGTGGAGGTTGGCACTGCTGCTGGTTCTGCTGGCAGGACATCTTGTCAGGAGTTGAGTTGTTCTGGATGAAACAAAGCCACTTGTTAGTTTAAAATCTACTGTCCAATGTCTCTAAGACCAGCTGCCTCCTGAGGCAAGAGCTGCAGGAGCGTGAGGGAAGCTGATGTGGAGTTGGTGGGACATGCCAGATACTTCTCACATTGCTTTCCACCCTGGACAGATTGCTGTCAGTCTAAGTGGGCTTGTGTGTTTCTGTTTCTCCAAAGAACCCCTAGGGGATGCACCCTTTTGGGAAAAAGAATTCTGTAGAATGGATGTTACAGGAAATGTGCCTGCCTGAGTAGAAAGAGGATGGGAGGGAATCGTGAGCTCTGTGGCCTTTGCAGGTCATGGAATTGCTGTCAGCTCCTGCGGGGTCTCCCTCCTGCCCACTTCCCCCGTTGCTGCTCTCTCACAGCCCGTATCTGGGTCTTTGTTTCAAACTTCTGTTTCCATCTCTTCTGCTATGGCTTAGCTTTCTGTTCTAACATCCCATATCAAGCCCTGTCCCCTGCTGAACATTTACCGGGTGCAGAGAAGGCAGGAGAAGGCTGTTCTTGAGGAGACTGCGGATGTGGAGCCCGGGGCAGGAGTGCTTTTATTCTGTGCAGGGTGTGTGATGTACAGGCTGGGCATGCTGCTGCTTTCACAACCAGGGAGGTGACAGCCAGGCACACCCTTGGGACTATCCATTCATCACCTTCCTGTGCACTCACCAAGATGCTTGACAAGAGGGAACCAGGAAGGTCTGACGCCTGTATACCTTATTCTCATTAAGGCCTGCTGGAGGTTGCAATCCTACCTTCCTTGAAGCAATTGTTTTTATTACCACCCATTAGTAGTCACTCCTCATTCCACATGGCATTTTGCATTAGCTTCTTTCACTTAACATATTGTTTAAGATCTATCCATGTTGTAGTATGTATCAGAACTCCATTCTTCTTTATGGTTGAGTAATATTTCACTTTATGAACTTAGCACATTTTATTTAGCCATTCATCAAGTGATGGACATTTGAGTTAGCTCCAATTTTTGGTTATTGTGAATAATGCAGCTATGAACTTAATCTTTATTGTTTCCTTCCTCCTGCTTTATGTTTAGTTTCTTCTTTTTTTCAGTGTTCTAAGGCAGAAGGTTAGGTAATTGATTTGAGATTTTTCTTCTTCCTTAATGTAGGCATTTGCAGCCATATATTTCCCTCTAAGCATTTCCTTTGCTGTATCCCATAATTTTTGGTAAGTTGTATTTTTATTTTCATTCATCTCAAAGTATTTTCTAATTTTCCTTGTGATTTCTTTCTGAACTCATTAGTTGCTTAAGACATTTCTGAATTTTCTAGTTTTCCTTCTGTTATTGATTTCTAGTTTCATTCTACTGTGGTTAGGGATGATACTTTGTATGATTTCAGTGTTTTAAAATTTAATGACACTACTTTTATGACCCAACAAATGGTCTACCCTGCAGAATTTTCCATGTGCAATTGAGAAAAATGTGTATTCTGCTATTGTGGTTGGAGTGTTCAACAAGATGTCTGTTAGATCTAATTGGTTTATAGTGTTGTTAAAGTCTTCAGTTTCTTTGTTGATTTTCTTCCTAGTTGTTCTTCCATTAATGAAAGTGGAGTATGAAAACTTCAACTAGTATTGTTAAATTGCTTATGAATTGTCTGTTTCTCCCTTCAATTTTGTTAGTTTTTGCTACATGTAATTTGGGACTCCATTATTAGGTGCATATATATATATAATAATTATTTCTTTAATAGATATGGATCCTTTTATCATTATAAAATGTCCTTTTTGCCTCTGCTATTAATGTCATCTTAAAGTCTATTTTGTCCAGTATTAGTATAGCCACTCCGGATCTCTTGATTACCATTGCATGGTGTATGTTTTTCTACCTTTTATTTGAATCTATTTTGTCTTTGAGCCTAAAATCTGTGTCTTATAGACAGTGTATAGTTAGTTCATGCTATTTTATCTACTTTGCCAGTCTTAGCCTTTGGATTGGGGTATTTAATCTATTCACAATTAATGTAATTACTATTAAGGTAGAATTTTTATCTACCATTTACTATTTATTTTCTATACATTTTATAACTTTCTTTGTCCCTCTTTTTCTTCACTATAGCTTTGTTTTTTGTTGAACAGGCATTTTGTAGTGTACCCTTTTAATTTCTATGTTATATATTTTAGTATATTTTTTGAGTTATTTTCTTAGTGATTTCATTGGGAGTTCTTATTAACATCTTAACTTAGAGCGATTATAACTCAGATCAATACCAACTTAATTTTGATAGCATGCAAAACTTTGTTCCTGTGTAGGTTTGTTCCCTCCCCCTTCTGTGTTCTGTTATTGTCATATAAATCGTATCTTTACATTAGAAGGCCATCAGTGCAGCTTTATTAGTATTTCTTTATGCAGTTGTCTTTCAAATCAAATTGGAGAAAAAAGACTTAAAAGCACAAAATACATTTATACTATCTTTTATATTTACCAGGTAGTTAACGTTACCAATGCTCTTCATTTCTTCATAAAAATTTCAAATACTGTCTAGTGTTATTTCATTTCAGACTGAATTAATCCTTTTAGTATTTTTTGTAGAGCAGGGTTTCTGGAAAAAAATTTTCTCAATTTTTGTTTATCTGGGAATGTCTTAATTTTTAGAGAATAATTTTGCTGGATATAGAACTCTTGGTTTACTTTTTTTTTTCTTTAGCACTTTGAATATGTTATCTGACTGGCTTCTGTCCTCCATGGTTTCTGATGAGAAACCAGCTGTTAATGTCATTAACATTTTTTTTTTTTTGTATTTGATGGGTCTTTTTTCTTTTGCTGTTTTAAAAATTCTCTCTTTGTCTTTTGACATTTGTACTATGATGTGTTTAGGTATGGAGCTCTTTGACTATACCCTGCTAGGAGTTTGTTGATCTTCTTAGATGTGTAGATTAATATTTTTCATTAAATTTGGTAAGTAATTAACTGTTATTCCTTTGAATATTCTTTCTGTCTTTTTATTTCTCTCATCTCCTTCTGGGATTCTTATTATAAATATGTTGGTGTGCTTGATGGGTATCCACAGGCCTCTGAGGCTCTGTTGCTTTTTATTCAATCTTATTTCTTTCTGTTCTTTAGGTTGGATAATCACAATTGACCTATCTTCTAGTTCACTGATTTGTTCTTCCAGTTCAAACCTGCTGTTGAGTCCTTCTAGTCAATTTTAAATTTCAGTTATTGTATTTTTCAAACCTCAAATTTCTATTTGGTTGTTTTAAGAAATTCTTTTTAATTCTTTATTGTTATTATCTATTTGGCAAGACAATATTCTTATATTTTCTTTTAATTCTTAAGACATAGTTTATTTTAGTACTTTAAGTGCATTTAAAATAGTTGATTTTTATCTTTGTCTAGTAAGCCCCATGTTTAAACTTCCTCAGGGACTGTCTCTCTTGACTACCTCCCTGGACCTTGCCCCTTATGTAAGCCACACTTTCTTGTTTATTTGTAGTTCTCTCTCTTTCTCTTTTTTTTTTTTTTTTTGGTTAATAATTGGACATTGAAAATCATATAAAATCCTGGAAATCAAATTTCCCAATCCTCTCAGGGGTTTGTTGCTGTTTGTTTTCATTGTTCATTTGCTCCGTGACTTTCCTGAACCAATTTTGTAAAATCTGTATTCTTTATTGTGTGTGGTCATTGAACTCCCTACTCAGTTAGCTTAGTAGAGATTTCCTTAAATGCCTTGAGTTAATGTCTTTCAACCTTTGCAGAGATTCTCTCTGTGTATGTTGGGGCATGTTTTCAAGACTTAAGAAGACAGTTTACAAATCTGTCTTAGGTTTCATTTCCTGCTTGTATGGAACTTCAAGATTAGTCAAAGTTGAGATATTTGGGTCTTACCAGGTCTTTTCTGTGCATGCACACAGCCTTGTAAGTCCACATAGTCTCCTAGATTTCCAGAAATATGTCATAGATTTTTTAAACTCTCTATGAGAATCTCATTACTCAGATTTTCCATCTAAGTGTTTGGTCAACTTCTGGTTTGCCCAACTATTATCACCATCACAGGTGCCTGTGATGCTAAACATTTTTTACTGATTGTTTTGGCAAACACCCTGGGGTAAAAGCTGTTTGCAGTGAGAGAGCTCTGAGTCAACTGGAATGAAAACAAACTCTGCCAATTGGGATTTCTAGGGGAAATGGGAATGGGATCTTCATTATGTGCTTTATAGTCAGATAATAACCTTTCTCTAGGGATGGGGTTTTTGGATAATGTCAGATATGTTCTGTTACCTCCATGTGCTACTAGGATTTTAGATTTCAAGACTATGATGGCACTGGAAACAGGGAGATGACAATAGGGCAAGTTAAAATGTCACAAAACTCACTACTCTTACCCATATTCAACTGCTTTTCTTAAGTGAACACTCTTAATATTTTTGCAAGCCTTTGGTAAATCTTCAGAGTTTTGCAAAAGTTGATTTTCACAATTTTTCATTTTCAAGGTGTTTTTAATGGAAGAGCAGATTTTTGGAGATCCTTGCTCAATCATTCCCAACCTTCTCTTCTTAAGTGAAAACATGCGTCCCTAGTTTGTCATCTGGGTCACAAACTTCACATCCAATAAGCATTATTATTTTGAGATATATGGCTCTTCTCATCACCACAGAGATACTTCCATATAATATCCAGGTCATATATGAGAAAGTAAGATTAAGCTTTTCCTGTTTTATTGAGATTTGACAAAAATAACCACCAAGTTCTAAACAATAGGCACAAATAACTCTCCACCTTATAAAGAGGTTGGAAGGAGCCCTGATGCTATCACTCTTCCCTTGTTATAATGATGAGAAGTTTCCAAAACTGGATAGAATGCTGTGGATTTCCCCCTTACATTTCACGTGGGGAAGCAACAGGTTATTACTCTCACCCTCCACTAGAGGAAAAGTCATAGGAATTTCAAGGGGACAAATTGTAGAACTTATCAAGCCTAAAAAACAGAAAGACTTGGCTGGGAGCAGTGGCTCATGCCTGTAATCTCAGCACTTTGGGAGGCGAAGGTGGGTGGATCACTTGAGGTCAGAAGTTCAAGACCAGCCTTGCCAGTGTGGTGAAACCCCATCTCTACTAAAAATACAAAAATCAGCTGGGTGTGTTGGCTGGTGCCTGTAATCCCAGCTACCCAGGAGGCTGAGGCAGGAGAATCACTTGAACTAGGGAGATGGAGGTTGCAGTGAGCTGAGATTTTACCACGGCACTCCAGCCTGGGTGGCAGAACGAGATTCCATCTCAAAACAAAACAAAACAAAATGATAAAACACACACACACACACACACACACACACACAAACATGCACACAGCCCAGGAAGAATGAAATTTCAGGCCTCAGCATCATCAGTGGACTTGCTGAACAGTTCTCTGGCTCTTCTGGAGAGTGAAAAATATTTGGAAAGAGAAAATGGAAAGGAGAATGAGGAAAAGAGAAGCAGCCAGTCCCTTACTGATTGACATGGCCAGAGTTGATGAGTTTCTCTGAGCCAGTGGACAGTTTGGAGGGCAGCTAGGCATAGCTGTACTGCCACAGTCCTATTAGGAATGTGACTAGCAAGGCAAGAGGCCTGTACCAATGGGGCTAAGAGTGTAGGAGAGTGTCAAAAGAGGCCAAGTTTTTCACATCAGGTCATTGTGCTAAAGATTCCTTAAAGAAATCAGTCATTTATCTATCTGGTAAGAGAGCCCTCATGGGTCAGCACAGAGAGGATGCAGCCACTGAGAGACACTAGCAGTACCAGCCAAATATGAGATATTTGCTTCATCCCCGCTTTTCTCATTCCAGCCTCAAAAGAGTGCAGAATAAAGGGAACCCACAGGGGACAGGAGGAGGTGGACAATACGTGATGGAGCTGACCGTGTCTCTTTTCTATACACTAGATGCCTGTTTTCCACACAGTCCTTTAGGAGACAGTGGGCTGTGCTGGGTTGGAGAGGGAAGAGTTAATATTCTTATTCTGAGTTATATCCAACTGGACAGGATGGGGTGCTCCCTGAGTACCTGAAAAATGATTGGAAAGCCCTGAAACACACTTGAGATATCATCAAAGTAGAGTCAGTATAACATAGTAGAAGACAGAGACTGGAGGAAAAATAAATCCCTATTTGTTTCTAACACTGAGTTTGGACTACTTAATAAACTTGTTCAGAGACCTTTGGAAGATTTTCCTGCCAAGGATCTCTCTTGGTTCTTCCTCTCTTTCCAATATCAGTCAACAAATAAATCAATACTCAATTTCATGAATTGCATAATATTTTTTAAACTGCATTTAGGAAAACATTCCTTCTTGGAGCTAATCATCACTGTAAAATCAGGGCTTTGTGGCAAAAAATGTGAAAGACTTCAGATGTCAACAATGAAAAGTTTTGTCTCCAAACCCTATGTCACCCTCAAACCCTTCAGTTTCTGTGAGCCATCTTGGGTGGTCTGTAACATGATCTTTCTTTACTTTTGAGCTGGGCTCCAATTTTCAGTACAGGTCCTGGTGGGCCTGAAGTGCTGAGGAGTAGGTCAGACCTCCAATCGTCCAGGGGACTTTGAGTTGCTAAGAGTGGTGTAGGGAAGGCAGATAAAGTTGAAGAAGGTTTTGTTATTTCACAAAGTCACATATAGAAAGCAGGAGATGGGGGTGGGGGAGGTAGGGAGAAGATGGATGCCAGGCGATCAGAGAGGGTGAAATTTTTCGAGAGAAAAGAGAGCTCTCTACCTCAGAAGTTCTCAGCTTTGGCTGCACATTGGCATCATCTCGGAGGGTTTTTAAAAAATACAAAACTCTGAGTTTCATCCCTCAAGACGCTGGTTGGCTTGGCCTAGGCATCAGGGTTTTAGCATCTCCCAGGTGATTCTGATGCACAGTCAGGTTTGAGAGGATCAGATCACATGAGATGGAAGAGAAAAAATTGGAGGTTGGAGAATGAGATCACTATGGGCTTACATACATACGTACCTGTTGTCCACAGAACAAACAAAAAATTCTTTGACTACAGTACTAGTCTCTGGCTGGTCAGGAACTGGCTGATTTCTCTAGTCTCAACGTCTACTATCCTCTTCTACTTCTTTGTCACACCAAGGGGTCTGAGGCTTTTGCCTGGGCCTCAGCTGGGGGCACCTTAGTGACTGATGCTTGGTGCTCAGAGACTATCTGTCTGAACACCTTGAGGAAAGAGGCGGGTGTCTCAGGAAGTTCTAGTTCATAGACTGTCTGGACAGGATCTTGTTACCAGATTCTATGTTGTTTGCTTATAGGCTGCAGGGTCCTGGTAGTAGGTTGGGTCGTGGGGGAGGCGAGGAAAGATTAAGTTTTTCTAAGAGAAGGATCTGGGATGCCCCAAGACTGTCCAGGTACCTATTTCTTAAGCTTGTTGTTGGTGTGTTTTCTTCTCTTTCTCCCATCCTCTTTTGCTCTCCCCCTCTCTTTCTTTATACATTCCTTCTTTACTTTCTTCTATTCTCTGAAAAAGAAAAAAACAGATATTACACAGTGGGCATGGTGATAGATATGCAATCATTTGGATGGTGGACATACCTCATCATAAATAAATGAGATGTGGTCCTGGTTGAGTAGCTCACTGTGTAGCAGGGCAGACGGACAGGTGATCAAATGACTACGACCCAAGATGATGAAAGCTACATAAAATGTGTGTTGAGTCCTGAGGTTTAGGCAAGAGCTTTTGGGGTATCAGTCTCCTGTCTCCTCAGTGTGCCCAGAGGTTGTCATTCAGTATCATTTGAGAGTGGCTGAGGTGAGGTCAGCAACCTATAGGAGCTGAAGATGGACATGGACCAGGAACAAAGGGATAAGGAGTCTGACCTCTCCTTGGAGCTTCTGGTCAGGGAGACACAGAGAAACTCATGAAACCTAGGAGGTAGAGGTGTCCCTGAAGAGAGAAGGGGAATGGACAAAATTTCTGTCTGAGGATGGAATGTGGTGGATAGAAGCGGCCAGAATAATAGGTTCATTAAGAACATAGGTTGAGGAGTCAGATATTTCTGACTTTGTTTTCTTATTTCTTCAGGTGATAGTTGTCATAAGGTAAAGGTGTTTGAAGACAGAAAAAACTACAAAGGAATGAAAGCACAGTGGACCACGGACATCAGAGCTGCAACCAGAGATGGAGATAAGGAACTAACCTACATCTGATGACTGGTGTGTCAGTAAGCCACTCACTTTGTAAGTTTCTGAGTTGCAGACATGGGTCAGAGAAGAAGATGATTCACCCAGGCTGGGATAGCCAGGGAGAATTTATCTGAAAGGTAAATTATAATTAATTGAAGGTGAATAATTATAGATACATTTGGTAGTGTTATTATGTATAGCTGACGTAATGAAATTGATGTGTGACTAATGCCTGTAAAAATTGCATTTGAATCAGCTCTGTAGAATTTTCCTATTGCATTTTATTATAACAATAAAGATGCATTTTCTTCTGAAATATAAGTGTACTCAAGAATAAGACAAATCTTTTATATCACATGTGTAATTAAAAATGTGTATTTTTTTTTCAGACGAATACACCAAAGGTTCAGAATAGAAAGCCAAAAAATAAGACCACACACCTACAACCATCTGGTATCAACAAAGCTGACAAAAACAAGCAATGGAGAAAAGACTCCTAGTCAATAATTGATGCTGGGATAACTGGCTAGCCGTATGCAGAAGATTGAAACTAGACTCCGTCCTTACACCATATACAAAAATCAACTTAAGATGGATCAAAGACTTAAATGTGAAACCTAAAAAATATAAAAACTTTGGAAGACAACCTAGGCAATACCATTCCGGACATAGAAATGGACAAAGATTTTATGACAAAGACACCAAAATCAATTGCAAAAATTGACAAATGGGATCTAATTAAACTAAAGAGCTTCTGCACAGCAAAATAAACTATCAACACAGTAAGCAGACAACCTACAGGATGGGAGAAAATATTTGCAAACTATGCACCTGACAAAAGTCTAATATCTAGCATCTATAAGGAACTTAAGCAAATCTATAAGAAAAAAAAAACACAATTTAAAAGCAAGCAAAGGACATGAACAGACACTTTTCAAAAGAAGAGGTGCATGCAGTCAACAAGCATATTTTTAAAAAGCCCAACATCCCACTGATCATTAGAGAAATTCACATCAAAGCTGCAATGAGGTATCATTTCAAACCAGTCAGAATGGCTGTCATTAAAAAGTCAAAAAATAGCAGATGTTGGTGAGGTTGCAGAGAAAAAGGAATGCTTATACATAGTTGATGTGAGTGTAAATTAGTTCAACCGCTGTGGAAGACAGTGTGGCTATTCCTAAAAGACCTAAGGACAGAAATGCCATTCAACACAGCAATTCCATTACTGGGTATATACCCAAAATAATATAAATCATTCTATCATAAAGACACATGGACACATATGTTTATTGTAGCACTATTCACAATAGCAAAAACATGGAATCAACCTAAATGCTCATCAAAGATAGACTGGATAAAGAAAATGTGGTACATATACACCATAGAATACTGTGCAGCCATAAAAACGAGTGAGATCATGTCTTTTGCAGAAACATAGATGGAGCTGGAGGCCATTATCCTTAGCAAAGTAAGACGAGAAAAGAAAACCAAATACTACATGTTGTCATTTGTAAGTGGGATGTAAATAATGAGAACACATGGACACATACGGAGGACAACAGACACAGGTACCTACCAGAGGGTGGGGAATAGAAGGAGTGAGAGGACCAGGGAAAATGACTAATGGGTACTAGACTTAATACCTGGGTGACAAAATAATTTGTTCAACAAATGCCCATGACACAAGTTTACCTGTGTAACAAACTTGCACATGTATCCCTGAACTTCAAATAAAAGTTAAAAACACATGGCTTTTGAGCAAACATTATTAGTACAGTAAATGTGTATTTACTGTACTATCCTACTGTAGTAGTTTATCCTACTACAGGAAAGCCTATAGTTTGAGATAAGGTCTAACAGGAGGAAAATGAGAGTACCTTCATACTACTGGTGCAAACATTACTTTTTCCACTGGCAAGGGTCTGAGAACATAGGCCTTCTTGTGCACTAATATTCTTCCCATCACCACTAGCAACTTATCCCTTATTCTTACTTGATTGCTGCCTGTGGTATAAAAGTAAGATGTTACTACATGAGCTTTTTGCAATAGCAAAGCCAGTATATTTAATCATCAATGTTGTTCTCAGGCTAGTGTCTTTCATTGTGTCTATCAAAGCTACACTGCTGCCTCCTCAATCCAAAGATATGGGAAACCAACTGGATAGAGGGGTGTTGATACCTTACTTTGCTGTTTTACAAGCAAAACAGAGGACTGTCTTGAATGGACCCACTAGATTGGAAGTTCCCTGAGACCATCTTATTTGTTCATTTTCTCTAATGTATCTCCAGTACTTGTAGTGGTGCCTGTATATAGTAAATGTTTAATAAATAGTTTTTAAATGAATTATTAATTATTAACTCTTGAATCCTTGGCTGGGTCGAGGTGGTCTTTATTAGTTGACCTGTTGGGGTCCACTTTTAGGGGCAGCATCAGGAACTGCTTAACATCTGTCTTTGAGTGTCTTGGTATTGCAGGTTCCAACTTCATAAGTTGGTCCAACTCCTATTTCTTCTTCCTCCTGAGTGAACTCAGTGTGTGTAGGAATTGGTGGACAATTTGACATCAAGAGCTTGACCTTGATAGGTGCTTTGAGCCTCCAATCCTCTTTCCATAGACTTTGACAGATGGCAGGCTTTATTTCTTCAAAGGCTGGATCTTTTCTCTTGCAGGTGATATGCAGTTAAGAATTTGTCTCATCAATTCTAGTCCTGCTCCAAACAGTGGTCCTCAGTTTCTGGACTAGTGGAGTGGTTCTGGCTAGATCTGTGGGTTCCTTGGTGTGGGGTCCATGTGGCAAGGCCTCACACACAGGGTAGCAACTCCAACCTCCCAGCCAACCTTATGCATTCTCAGTATTTTTAAGACATATTTGAATCATGACTTGACACTGTTTCTGTCCCATGGTGGAGCGCTACCCAAGAATGTCTCCAGTTTTGAGTAACAAGCAGCTTGTGGTGATGAATCAAACAGGACAGCTGTGATTCCTATCTTCAGCAACTGTGCTGACCTGGAGAGTGATCAGAACTGGTTAGAGTATTTCTCACATCAAACTGCTTGAGAGCCTTTTTCTTTACTAAATTCCAGAGATTTTAGAAATCCTGAGTTCTTAGACTTTGCAGTAAAAATAGCCAGTTTGATATTTTCAAAAGAATATTTTTGATTCAATAAACTCCTAATGTGCTATCTATATTTGTTTGTTTTTGCTTGCTGTACCCAGCTCCACACAGAGTTCTCCCACATTTTCAATTTGTAATTTAATTCATGTCCTATGATGTTCCTGTGGCTTATTCTAAGAACTGTATGAATGGCTTTGATGAACTGTTTTCTCTACGCTAGTATTTCAACAATCTGGCAGACAGAGACTCATCTCTAAGGAGGTAATTCAACCTAGAGGGCGGTTAAGTATCACACATCCAAAATATGACAGAGAAAAATTTTTAAAAAGTTTTATTAAAGTTATGATTCACATAGTGGGGCTCTTAGCTCTGCATATTTTAAAAAATCAAACAAGAATAAGAACAAAACACAAAGTTAAACAGGACAAAATAAATGTAAAGTATAAAATACTAATTGTTTCTAGAAATCTCTTGAAAAGTCTCCAGGAAGGTACAAGTGGCATCAGCCAGGATCATGGACTTACTGGCTTTGTGGCCTGGGTCCTGTGCAGAACTGTTGGACCCACAATTTCCCTGTTTGTAAAATATGGTTATTAAGAGCACATGGCTCATTGAGTTAGAAAATTAAATGAGTTCATAGTAGTCACTTTGGGTTTTCTAGCACCTAATAACCAAATAAATTTTTGATCTTACAATTATACTAATTTATAAGCCTAGCAATACTTCTCATTTCTCTCTTTCTTTTTCTTACTGGTCTCAGTCCACACCCTCCACATTACTACATTCCCTAAGCTCTCAGCTCTATTTCTCCCCTGACCCAGGACTTCTTAAGCTTTAATTAATTCTACTCCCTCCACCTTCTCTCTCTGGGAATTTAATTGTTATCTGTTTTTCCTGAGACCAGCTTTTTCTTTCTTTCTTTCTTTCATTTTCTTTTTTTGAGATGGAGTTTCACTCTTGTGGCCCAGGCTGGAGGGCAGTGGCACAACAGGCTCACTGCGACCTCTGCCTCCCAGGTTCAAGCAATTCTCCTGCCTCAGCCTCCTGCGTAACTGGGATTACAGGTATCTGCCACTACGCTGAACTATTTTATTTTATTTTATTTTTTTGTATTTTTAGTAGAGACTAATCATATAACATGTGGTTTCACCATGCTGGTCAGGCAGTCTCAAACTCCTGACCTCAGGTAATCCACCTGCCTCAGCTTCCCAAAGCGCTGGGATTATAGACAGCTGAGGCCATTTTTTTCTTTACCCATCTTTTAATTTTAGTCTAAAGGTTTTCAGCCTTGCAATTATTGGCTTTTTGGGTCAGATAATTCTGCACTGTGGGGCTGTCCTATGCTTGGTAGGAGGCTTAGCTCCATCCCTGGCCTCTACCCGCTAGATGCCAGAAATTCTCTAAGTTTTGACAACAAAAAATGTCCCTTGGAGAGTCAAATTTACCCCTTTAGAAGAAATGCTATTTCTGCCTTTTTTTTTTTTTTTGATAATTGCCTGCTACACCTTCACTATTTTGTAATTGGGATGTCAGAAACATCTAGTAGCTCCTTCTAGGACTGGGGAGTCCATTATGAAAGGAACAGTCACATTTCAGTCATTCTTTTCTGACAGTTAGAGGCCTCACTACAATCCCTCTCATCACATCCTGTCCCCCACTACCTCACGATTCCAGCACAAAAAGACTCGACAGACTCCAGAATTCTGCAGCCTAGAGCTAGAATTCTGCATCTTCCCTGTGGTGGTGCTGGATGTCAGGGGCAGATGGGAGGGCACACTTCCAGCCCCATGTAGGGAGAGACAGAATGAAATGCCAAGGGAGACACCAGTGGTAATGAGGACAAGAAGCTTTATTTTTTGACGAGGTCAGGCACAAACACTTCCAATCCTTCACAGGTACAGGGGTAAAGGAACATGTGACATCCTGGACATCAGATAGGAAGTGCCTTCTCGGGAGAGCCCAGACATTCCACAGGAAAACCCCCAGCTCAGCCTGTGAAAGCCAGAAGAGGGTATCTGGGAACTCTTGCGTCAAGATGGGGTTTTTCTGGGCCCTTGGGATTCTTGCTTCCTCCAAAATCGCTTGTCTCAGCATCAGGATCCAGGTCAGCAGCAGCCTCCAGAACCATGGCCGCAGCCGGAGCCCCCACCTTGCTGACCACTGCCCCTGTCACAGGAGTTGGACCTCTGGCGCCGGCATCGGTGGTGGCGCCTGTGGTGGCTCAGGCAGCAGCCACCCTCAGAGCTGGGACCGCAGTCCCCGGAGCTTGGGGCACAGCCAGAGGAAGCTGGAGGCAGACACTGTGCTGGGCTCTTTGGGGGACACTTGGGTGAGGGGCACTTGGGTGGGGGTGTGCACTGCTGCTGGTTCTGCTGGCAGGACATCTTGTCAGGAGTTGAGTTGTCCTGGACAAAACAAAGCCATTTGTAAGTTCAAAATCTACAGTCCAATGTCTCTAAGACCAGCTGCCTCTTGAGGCACGAGCTGCAGGAGGGTGAGGGAAGCTGATGTGGAGTTGGTGGAACATGTCAGATGCCTCTCACTTTGTTCTCCACCTGGGACAGATTGCTGTGAGTCTAAGTGGGCATCCATGTTTCTGTTTCTCCAAAGAGCCTCTAGGAATGCACCCTTTTGAAAAAAGGCATTCTGGAGAATGGATATGATAGGAAACATGTGCCAGCCTGAGGAGAAACAGGATGGGAAGGAATCATAAGCTCCTGTGGCCTTTGCAGGTCATGGAATTGCTGTCAGATCCTGCAGGGTCTCCCTCCTGGCCCCACTTCCCACATTGGTACCCTCTCTGCCGTCCTCTCTGGGCTTTTGTTTCAGACCTCTCCATTTCCCTCTCTTCTGCTATGATCTTAGTTTTCCGTTCCAACATCCCAAGTTGAGTCCCATCCCCTGCTGGACACTCACCAGGTGCTGAGGAGGCAGGCGAAGGCTGTTCCTGAGGAGACTGCGGATGAGGAGCCCAGGGGTGGAGTGCTTTTATCTTGTGCATGGTGTGTGATGCACAGCCTGGGCATGCTGCTGCTTTCACAACCAGGGGAGGTGACAACCAGGCACACGCCCAAGACTAGATTTGTAGCTTGGGTACTTCCATAATATCCAACCTATGACACTGAATCTGGAAGCAGGATGGCTGTCCACATACCTCTCACCTGGGAGCCTACCACTGCTTCCTTTCTTCCTCCCTTCTTCCTTCTTTCAACTCAGGTGCTGTGGAGCAGAGTCTGTCCCTTACAATTTCCTGGGAATTAGTATGACATAATTCTTTCTTGGGTCATGACTGGAGAAATAATAGTCATTTCAACAAATGGAGCTGAAACAATTGGGCATCTATATGTAAAAGAAATCATACCTAATGCTAGATATAAAAATTATTAGATTGTAATTTAAAAAATTAAAAATTAAACTATGAAACTTCTACAATAAAACAAAAAAATCTTTGTGACTTTGGGTTATGCAAAATTTCTTAGATATGCCAAAAAGGTACAATTCAAAAAGAAATATAGGACTTCATCAAAATAAAAAACTTCTGCTTTTCAAAAGGCAGTGCTAGGCAAATGCAAAGAAAATTCACAAATTCACAGACTTAGAGACAATATTGTAAAACACATATCTTACTAAGGACTTGGGTCAATAATTTTTTTTTTTTTTTTGAGACAGAGTCTTGCTCTGTTGCCCAGGCTGGAGTGCAGTGGCGTGATCTTGGCTCACTGCAAGCTCTGCCTCCCGGGTTCACGCCATTCTCCTGCCTCAACCTCCCAAGTAGCTGGGTCTACAGGTGCCTGCCACTACGCCCGGCTAATTTTTTAATATTTTTGGTAGAGACCGGTTTCGCTGTGTTAGCCAGGATGGTCTCGATCTCCTGACCTGTGATCCACCCCCTGGGCCTCCGAAAGTGCTGTGATTACAGGCGTGAGCCACTGTGCCAGGGCAATATTTTTTAAATTCTCAAAAATAAGTAATAAAACAGAAAATATGGGCAAAATATTTGAAGAGACATTTTAACAAAGAAAATACATGGGTGGCAGGTAAGCACATGAAAAGATACTCAACCTAATCAGTCATTAGAGAAACACAATTTAAAAGCAAAGTGAGATACCACTCTATACACATCGGAATGGCTAAAATGAAATAAATGACAATATCAAGTAATATGAGGGATGTAGAACAACAAGAAGCCCAAGTCATTGCTGGTAGAAATGCAAAATTCCATTAGTTGGCAGTCTATCAAAACAATTAAACATACAACTTACAATTTGCCCCAGAAATCCTATTCTTAGATATTTAGCCGAGAGAAATAAACTTGTATGTTCACAGAGAAACCTGTAGGCCAATATTTATAGTGGCTTTATTCATAACTGCCCTGAACTTGAAGAACCCCACATGCTCTTCAACTGATGAATAGATTTTTAAAAATGGTATATCTGTGCAATGGAAGGATACGGAATCAACTACTGATATGTGAAACAACAGGGATGAATCTCAAATGCAAAAGAAGTCAGACTTTACATACTACATATTATATGATTTTAATTATAGGGCATTCTGGAAAAGGCAAAATTATAAGAACTGAAAAGAGGTCAGTGGTTGCCAAGGATTGGTATGAGGGAGGGGTAGATTTAATAAGCACATGAGGGAATATTTTGGGGTGATAGAACTGTTGTATATCTTAGTTGTAGTGGGGTCTACCTGACTATATATGTTAGTCAAAGTTCATAGAATTGGATAATTAAATGGATGATTTTTTGGTACTCAATATCTCAAGAAATGAAACTTAAAATAGAAAAAACAAAACAATTTTTAGAAATAAAAATGAAATATATAAAAAGGGAAGCAAAGAATGATGAATACAAGATTTAGAATCATGGTTATATTAGATGGGACAGGCAGGGACATGGGGGTGAAGGCTCAATTACACAGGTGCATATAACTTTCTATCAAAGTTATCATTTTCCCTTGGATGGTGAATTTTTGTGTGTTTGTTATTTAAATAATAAGCAGGTAGGTACATTAATTAAGAAGGCCAAGCATGAATGAATTGTGAGCATATAATATGAACAGAGGATATTTGTTAATCCAGTTTTGTGTTTCTGAAACCCAATAGTAAGAAAATTAAATGACATAAACTCCACGACAACTTGGACAACTTCCCAAGTTGCTTTTTTTGGCTTGTTCATATCATCTTCCCCAAGAATGACTCAGCTGCTTTTCATAGCATCAGTCATGTATTGCAAAGGAGAAGGGTTGATCCTTGGTTGGTTGGTTGTCCACTCATTTATTACTAATATGCCTTCTTAGAAGACTCACCCTGGAACTAGACCTCAGATAAAGCACCCCCTGGCCCAGAGTTAACATGCTTGTTATTAGGTCATAACTTCCTCATTTTGTGCCAGTCAAGTAAATTTCTTCTTCATTATCCCAGGTCCTCAGGATGTCAGGGATACTAAGAAGTTCTCACAGTGCAGAACATTTGGAGCTGCTCCATGCTCTGAGAGAAGTAACTGGGCTGTGGACAGTATTCTGAGAAGAATAAGTGGTTGGAGATTTCATAAGAGATGTGTGAGAATAAGGAGTTCCATCCCAAGAAGAAAAAGAATGTCTCCAAATCAGGATATGGAGACAGAAACTCAGACAGGGACTCAGTGGTGGGGCTAGGAAAAAGCCAGCTACAAGTCAGTTTTCAATTCATGAGGAAACGGGGACCCTCCTGCTGACAAGTTCTGAAATGCTTTGAGTCACACAGACAGGGGGACATGTGTTATACTCAAAATGAAGTCTTACAGCAATTTGAAGTTGTACATCATTGGGATTAAATACGGACTCTGTACTTATTTCTGGACAATGACTGTACATGGAAAAGTAATTATTCACTTCTGAAGCTAGGTTTGAACTCCAAGACAAAGAGTTCTCTCACCCACACTATAATGCCTACATTTTGCCTTTGGGCTCAGTCATCACAGATATAAATACGGTATTTGTGTAGTGTCTATCTTCTCTGCTAGGTTGTCAGATCCCTGAAGAAAGTAAATGTGCCCCTTATTCACTGCTGAAACCCAAGCTGAGCAAGCCACCTACTGGCCTTAGCAGATATTCAACTTGTGTTTCTCAAATAAAGGATGGTGAGAGTCAATTTCAGCATGTAAGATTGGTGATGGCATGTCGGAAGGAGAGAGGCTCAGGTCAAACTTTGGGCTTGAGGAGAAAAGTTATGGAGTGATGTCTCCAGTGAGGTTTCCAGATCAGGGGTCAAGATAGACCCAACAGGGTGTTTGGGATTCTCTGGGTGCACCCTCTCACTCCTCTCACTCAGGCTGCCCCATCCCTGTTCTCTAGGCTTTAGGTCTGACACCACCGGCATTTTTTCCAGTATTTTTTTTCCACTCTCTTGGTTCCTTTTCAGCCTCACCATCTAGTTTGATGTAAAAAAGCACATTGCTTCTGTTATGGGACAGTCAGTAGATGAGCTAATGGGCTGCTCTCAGTGCAGCAGTTAAGCTGAAAATGCAAATACAACCAGAAACCCAGAAGGGAATGGGGATCTGATTTTGAAGACCAAGAGGATTTTTGTGTATGGGGTGAGATGAGGGTCCAGTTTCGTTCTTCTGCGTGTGAATATCTGGTTTTCTCCAAATCATTTATTTAAGAAACTATCCTTTCTCCATTGTGTGTTCTTGGCACCTTTGTCAAAGATCAGTTAACAGGAAGTGTGTGTGTGGGTTAATTTATGGACTCTCTATTCTGTTCCATTGATCTATGCGTCTTTTTTTTTTTTTTCCCCCGTTTTGATTACTGGAGCTTTGTAGTACATTTTGAAATCAAGTGGTGTGATACGTCTAGCTTTGTTCTTTGTCCTTAAGATTGCTTTGGCTATTCAGGGTATTTCGTAGTTCCACATGAATTTTAGGATTTAAAAAAAAATTCTATTTTATTTTTCAAGATGGTATATTAGAGGCTTTAGCATGCCTCATCCACTTGGAAATAGCAAAATAGTGCATAAAGGTTGAAATTATGAGCTTTAATTCAAGAATGAAAATGGGAATTCACTGGAATAGCAAAAGACACCACAGATCCTAAGGAGGAGAAAGCGGGCAAACAACCGTTGTTATAGAGTCCATCTGAAAAGTGAGTGAAGCCCCAGTATGTGAGAGGGGCACAGAGTTGCTCTCTGTGACTTAGTTTTCTAATGGGGATCCATGCAACCCAGGACAAAGGAGAGCACCGTGTTTCTCCCAAGCCCTGGAGCTAACTTGAGAAGAGGTTTGGAGACACTGAGAGGGAAAGACACTGGAAAGCTGCAGAGATTTTCCCAAACCCAGTACTGAAAGCAGGATGCCATTTTTAACCCAGGCGCATACAAAGTCAGCCATTCTCTGAAGACTTGGCAGTATGGCTGTGCAGGCATTTTAATCTTGGGCCAGAGACTGCAGCATTTACCCTGGAGTAGGGTAGGGGTCTCTATAGTCATAATCTAATGGCAAGTATGGAAAGTGCCCCACAGGTAGGTGCTGGAACTGTGTTCTCCCCTATGACAGCAGTAGGAGAACTACTGCAGCTGCTGTTTCTTCTGGGTGATAAGACTTGCAGCCAGGGCCACCTGGCATGGAGACCTGGAACCAGTCTGTACATGTCATTCATGGGTGCACCAGCCTGCTCCCTGAGACTGTGCTGCAGCAGGGCAATTTCTGCTCCATGCGCCTACAGATCTTCAAACATTCAAGACTCCAGTTGCCTGGATCAGCAGCCTGAGCTGCCCCATTCTTCCAGTGCAGATTGTGGTAAAGCAGGGCCCTCTGTGCTCTAGGTCCAGGCAGATATTCAGGCATCTGGAGCACCCACTCTCCTGGATTAGGAGTTTAGGCTGCCCCCAACACTTCTATGCAGAGAACTTAGGGCCAAGGAGGTTTCCTAGCTCCAGGCCTAGGTACCCCTCTGGGAGCCTTTCTCCCTTGGTGCTGGTGCTTGTGCCTGCCATTGGAGGATCAGTTAAGTGGGCTGCCCAATCTGGCTCTGCCCATCTTGGTATGTCCCCAACGACTGAACAGGGAGCTCAAACCACTGAGCACCCCACAGATCAGCCCATTGCCTGAGGCAATTCAGAGCTTCTGTCTGTAAACAAGTATCAAATATATGACTATTTGCATTGGCCACTGGTGGCTTTTACTCATAAGCACCATCTACTGGCCTGTAGGTCAAACTGACCAGCCCCAAATAAAACCTGCCAATAGAAGTGCATGGGGCATAGGTCTATGAAGTCAAAAGACCCTACCCAACATTTTCTACAGCCACACCTTCTAGGGAGGAAGGGGGGAAGGAAAAGAAAAATAACAAATCAATAAAATTATAGGAAAATAAATAAAGAAAAAAATCTTATCCACATGAAAATATTTACATAAATTAGAAGTGCTAGCTAGCATCACCAGATGAGAGAGAACTAGCACAAGGACTCTGGTACCGTGAAAAATCCGAATGTTGTGACACCTCCAAAAGATCTTCAGCAATGGTCCCTAACCAAAATGAAATCTCAGAAATCACATGTAACAAATTCAAAACATGGATTGCAAGAAAGCACAATGAGATCTAAGACAAGGTTGAAAATCAACATAAAGAAACTTGTAAAGCAATGCAGAAAATAAAAGAAGAGATAAAAAATCTTAAAGAAATCAAGCAGAGATTCTGAATTTAAAAGCTCACTTAAAGAAATTCAAAGTATGATTGAAAGCTTTACCACTAGACCAAGCAGAAGAAAGAATTTCACTGGTATGAATACCAATCTTTTGAACTAATCCAGTCAGACAAGAATAAAGAAAAAAAGAATTTAAAAAATGAACAAAGTCTTTGAGAAATAGGATATTCTGTAAAGCAACTAAACCTACAAATTACTGGCATTTCCAAGAGAGAAGGAGAAAGAGTAAACAACCTGGAAAATGTATTTGGGGGACTAACTCAAGGAAATTCCCCTCATCTTGCTAAAGAGGTAGACATTAAGACACAAGACATACAGAGAATGTGTGCAAGATACTATACAAAACAAACATCACCAAAGCAGATAGTCACCAGACTGTCCAAGATAAATGCTAAAGAGAAAAGTCTTAAAGGCAGCTAGAGAAAAAGGTCAGACCACATACAAAGGGAAGCCCATCAGACTAGCTGCAGACTTCTCAGCAGAAAACATACATACAAATCAGAAGACATTGGGGGCTCATTTTCAGCATCCTTAAAGAAAAGAAATTCCGACCAAGAATTTGATCCCCTATCAAACTAAGCTTCATAAACAAAGAAAAAACAAAATATTTTGCAGACTAATGATCACTAAGGGAATTTGTTACCGCTAGACTAACCTTACAGGAAATCTTTAAGGGAGTTCTAAACCTGGAAACAAAAGAACAATACCTGGTCCACAAAAACACACTTAAGTACATAGCTTGCAGACCCCATGAAGCAGCTACACAATAGAAACTACAAAGCAGCCAGCTAACAACTTCACAATCAAAACTTCACATATCAATATGCGGGCTTGAGTGTAAATGGTCTACATGCCCAATTTAAATGGCACAGAATGGCAGGTAGGATGAAAAAGCAAGACGGATCCATCTGATGTCTTTAAGAGACCCATCTCAAACGTAATTGCAATTATAGGCTCAAAGTAAGGAGTTGGAAAAGGATCTATCATGCAAATGGAAAACAAAACAAAGTGGGAGTCATTATTTTTAGATAAAATAGACTTTAAATCAACGAAAACTAAAAAAAAAAAAGCACAAAAGAAGGCAATTACATAAAAATAGCACATTCAATTAAACAATAAGATTTGACTGTCCTAAATATATATGCATTCAACATTGGGGCACTTCAGTTCATAAAACAAGTACTTCTATGTATATGAAAAGAACTTAGACAGCCACACAATAATAGTGAGGACTTCAGCACTCCATTGGCAGTGTTAGACAGATCATCGAGACAGAAAACTAACAAATTCTGGACTTAAATTGGACACTTGATGAATCGGGCTAACAAACATCTGCAGAGTACTTCACCCATCAATCACAGAATAGATTCTTCTCACCTGCGCACGGAACATACTCTAAGATTAACCACATGCTCAACCATAAGGTGAGTCTCAATAAATTTAAAAAAATTGAAATCATACAATTTATACTTTTGGACCACAGTGGAATAAATAAAAACAAAAGTCAATACTAAGGAGATATCTCAAAACCAAACAATTACATGGAAATTAAACAATTTGTTTCTCAATGAATTTGGGGAAAATAACAAAATTAATGCAGAAATAAAAAATTCTTTGAAATCAATGAAAACAGAGATGAAACATCCAAAAAGTTAACAACCTAACGTCACACCTAGAGGAACTAGAGAAACAAGAACAAATTAACACCAAAGTTAGAAGAAAATAAATAACTAAAATCAGAGCAAAACTGAATAAAATTGAGATCCAAAACCATACAAATTCCCAAGACTAAATCAGGAAGAAATTGAAACCCTGACCAGACCAATATTGAGTTCCAAAATGGAATCGATATTACAAAAAACCTACCAACAAAGAAAAGCCTTAGACCACATGGATTCATAACTGAATTCTACCAGAGGTACAAAGAATAGCTGGTACCCATTCTACTAAAACTATTCTAAAAAATTGAGGAGGAAGGAATCCTCCCTAACTGATTCTATGAGTCCAGCATCATTCTGATACTAAAAATCTGGGAAAAATACAATGAAAAAGGAAAATATAGGTTAATATCTCAGATGAACAGACACAGAAATCCTCAACAAAATACTAGCAAGCTGAATCCAGCAGCACATCAGAAAGTTAGTTAACCACAGTCAAGTAGGTCTTATTCCTGGCATTTAGGCTTGGTTCAACATATGCAAATCAATGCAAGTGATTCACCTCATAAACAGAATTAAAAACAAAAACCTTATGATTGTCTCAATAGTGCAGAAAAATCTTTTGATAAAATCCAACATCCTGTCATAATAAAAAATCCTCCACAAACTAGGCAATGAAGGAATATACCTCAAAATAATAAGAGCCATATATGATGAACTCAAAATCAACATTATACAGAATGTGTAAAATCTGGAAGCATTCCCCTTAAGAACAGGAACAAGACAAGTAGGCTCCTTCTCACCACTCCTGTTAAATCTAGTACTGGAAATTCTAGTCAATCAGGCAAGAGAAAGAAATAAAAGACATCCAAATAGGAAAATAATAAGTCAAATTATCTCTTTTCTCTGATTTTGTATCTAGAAAACCCTAAAGACTCTTCCCTAAGTCTCCTAGAACTGACAAGCAACTTTAGTGAAGTTTCAGGATACAAAATCAACACACAAAAATAAGTAGCACTTCTACTCACCAATTATGTTCAAACTAAGAGTCAAATAAAGAATGCAATCCATTTACAATAGACACAGAAAAATGCCTAGGTATACATCTAACCAAGATGGTGAAATATCTCTATAAAGAAGACCAAAAATCACTACTGAAAGAAATCGTAGATGGCATAAAGAAATGGGAAAACATTCCAGGCTCTTGGATTGGAAGAATCAATGTCTTTACAATAACCATATCACCCGAAACAATCTACAGATTCAACACTATTCCTATCAAACTACCAATATAATTTTTCACAGAATTTTAATAAAAACTACTCTAAATTCAATATGGAACCAAAAATGAGCCAAAATAGCCGTTAGAAGCATCGTATTACCCAACTTACACTATACTGCAAGGCCACTAACCAAAACAGTATGGTACTGGTACAAAAACAGACATATAGACCAAAGAAACAGACACATTATCCAGAAATAAAGCGATACCTCTACAGCCAGCTGATTTTTGATAAAGTTAACAAAAATAAGCAATAGGGAAAGTATTCCTTATTCAATAAATTATGTTGGGATAACTGGCTATTCATATGCAGAAGAGTGAATCTGGACCCCTACCATTCATCATATACAAAAATTAACTCAAAGTGAATTAAAAATGTAAATGTAAGACCTCAAACTATAAAAATTCTGGAAGAAAACCAAAGAAATACAATTCTGAACATCAGCCTTGGCAAATAATTTATGATTAAGTCCTCAAAGGCAATTGCAACAACAACAAAAGTCAAGTGGGACCTAATTAAGCTAAAGAGCTTCTGCACAGCAAAAGAAGCCATCACAGAGTAAACACACAACCTACAGAATAGGAGAAAATATTCACAAACTGTGCATACAACACAGTTCTAATATCCAGAAACTGTAAGGAATTTAAACAATTCAATAGGCAACCCCCACCCCCACAAATAACCCCATTAAAAAGTGGGCAAAGGACAATACAGACACTTTTCAAAAGAAGACATATAAGCGGTCAACAAACATTTGAAAAACATTTGATATCACTAATCTTCAGAGAAATGCAAATCAAAACCACATGAGATATCATCTCACACCAGTTAGAATAGCTTTATTAAAAAGTCAAAAATAACAGATACTGGCAAGGTTGTGCAGAAAAGAAAATGCTTGTACACTGCTGGTGAGAATGTAAATTAGTTCAGCCACTGTGGACAGCAGTTTGGAGATTTCTCAAAGAACTTAAAACAGAAGTGCCATTTGACCTGGCAATCTCATTACTGGATATATATCCAAAGGAAAATAAACTGTTCCACCAGTAATAACAATAATAATGATAATAACCCATACACTCTTAAGTTAATCACAGCACAATTCACAATAGCAAAGACATGGAATCAGCCTAGATGCCCATCAACAGTGGATTGAAAAATTATAACGTGGTACATATACACCATGGAATATTACACAGTCATATAAAAGAATGAAATCACATCTTTTGCATAAGTGTAGATCCAACTGGATGCCATTATCCTAAGAAAATTAATGCAGGAACAGAAAACCAAATATTTCATGTTCTCACTTATAAGTGGGAGCTAAATACTGGATACACATAGACATAATGATGGCAACAATAGACACTAGACAACTAGAAGGGGAGAGAGGAAAGGACGCAAGGAGTGGAAAACTACTATTGGGTACTATGCTCAGTACCTGAGTGAGGGGATCATTTGTACCCAAACCTCAACATTGTGTAACATACTAATGTAAAAAATCTGCTTGTATACACCTGAATCTAAACTAAAAGTTGAAACTGTAAAAACAACATCAAAAAATTCTGTCAAAATGTCATTGGAAGTTTGATAGACATTGCAGTAGATTGCTTTGGTGAATATGGACAATTTATTCATTTATGTATTTTAATGTATATTATTTTTAATTGACAAACCAGAATTGTATTACATTTATTGAGTACAATGTGTTGTTTTGACATTTTGTGTAGTGATATATTTGAAATTTGCTCTCTTTATTTTGAACTATACCATGCATAATTATTGACTATAGTCATTCTCCTGTGCAAAAGATCTCAAAACATATCCCTGCTGTCTCGTTAAAAATTTTAACTTTTTGATTAACAACTCCCCAAGTCCCTTGCTGCCCTCTCCCTCTAGCCTCTGTTAACCACCATTATACTCTCTGCTTCTATGAATTCAACTATTTTTAGATTCAATATGTAAGTGAGATCATGCATTGTCTTTCCATATCTGGCTTATTTCACTTAGTGTAATATCCTTTAGGTTCATCCTTGTTGTCACAAATGATGGGATTTCCTTCTTTTAAAAGGCTGAGTAGTACTCTGTTGTGCATGTATGCTACATTTTCTTTTTCCATTGATAGGCACAGGTTTATTCCATATCTTAAATACTGTAATTAATGCTATAATAAATATGGAAATATATATATCCCTTTGATACAGTGATTTCAGTGCAAATCAAAACCACATGAGATACCATCTCACACCAGTTAGAATAGCTTTATTAAAAAGTCAAAAATAACAGATACTGGCAAGGTTGTGCAGAAAAGAAAAGAAAATGCTTGTACACTGCTGGTGGGAATGTAAATTAGTTCAGCCACTGTGGACAGCAGTTTGGAGATTTCTCAAAGAACTTAAAACAGAAGTGGATATATTTTCAGAAGTGAGATTGCTGAATCATATTTTAGTTCTATTTTTAGATTTTCAGGAACATCCATGTCATTTTGCATAATGTTTATAATTTACATTCCAACCAACAGCGTACAAGTGTTCCCTTTTCTCTGCATTCTCACCAACACTTTTGTTTGCCTTTTTTTTTTAAATATATAAGCCATTGCAACAGGTGTGAGCTCTTATCTTACTGTGGTTTTAATTTGCATTTTCCTGATGAGTAGTGATGCTGAGTCTTTATTTTTTCCTAAACCCATTGGTCATCTCTAGATCTTCGTTTGAGAAGTGTCTGTTAAAGTTCTTTCTCTATGTTTAATTTTTTTTTCTTGCTACTGAGTTGAGTTCATTATATATTTTGGATATTAACCATTTATCAGATATATGGTTTGCAAATTTTTTTCCACTCTGTGGGTTGTCTGTTCACTTTGTTAATTGGTTCTTTGGCTGTGCAGGTTTTTAGTTTAACTAACAACAAAAGCAGTCCAATTTGTCTGTTTTTGCTTTTATTGCCTGAGCTTCCAGGGTCATATTAAAAACTTATTGCCCCAAGCAATGTCATGGAGCTTTCACCTTATGTTTTCTTCTAATAGTTTTAAAGTTTCAGGTATTATGTTTATGTCTTTATCCATTTTGAGTTTATTTTTGTGCATACTGCTAAATAAGGATCTAATTTCACTTTTATGCATGATAACCAGTTTTCCCAGCACTACTTATTGAAGAGACTGTCCTTTCCCCATTGTGTGTTCTTGATACCTTTGTCAAAAGTCAATCAACTGTAAACGCTTAGGTTTATTTCCGGGCTTTCTACTCAGTTGTTCCATTTGTCTGGGTGTCTGTTTTTATGCAAGCACTGTGCTGTTTTTACTACTGTAGCTTTGTAGTAAATTTCAAAAATAGGTCATGTGATACCCCCAGCTTTGTTATTTTTGCTCAACATTGCTTTGACTATTTGGGGTCTTTTGTGCTTTCACATGAATTTAAAGATTTTTTTTTTCTATTTCTGTGAAAATGACTATGGAATTTTGATGGAAATTTTATTGCATCTACAGATCACTTTGAGTAACATGAACATTTAACAATGCTAATTTTTTCAAACAATGAACATGGGATATTTTTACATGTTTTCTTCAATTTATTTGATCAGTGCTTAATAGTTTTTAGTATACAAGTTTTTCACCTCCTTAAATTTACACCTGAGTATTTTATTTTCTTTTGTTGCTGATGTAAGTGGGATTGTTTCCTTAGTTTTCTGTTTGAGTAACTCATTATTAGTGTGTAGAACACTACTTATTTTCATATGCTGATTTTGTGTCCTGCAACTTTACTGAATTTGTTTATCAGTTCTAACAAGTTTTTGGTGGACCCTTTAGAATTTTCTTTATATGAGGTTATATTGTCAGCAAATAGAGACACTTTCATTAATTCCTTTTGTCTTAGGATTCCTTTTATTTCTTTCTCTTTCCTAATTGCTCTCATTAGGACTTCCAGAACTACCTTGTAAAGAAGTTGTGAGAGTGGGCCTTCTTCTGTTGTTCCTAATCTTAGAGAAAAAGCCATCAACTTTTCATGATTAAGTGCGATGTTTGCTATAGGTTTGTCAGATATGGCTTTTATTGTTTTGAGGTGTATTTCCTTTATACCTATTCTATTGAGAGTTTTTATCATGAAAGGATATTGAGTTTTGTCATATTCTTTTTCTGTATCTAATGAGTTGATTACATGGCTTTTATTCTTCATTTCATTAGTGGAATGAGTCACATATATTCATTTGTATATTTTGAACCATCCTTGCAGCCCAGGGTTAAATCCCACTTGATCAGGGCAGATGATTTGTTTAACATGTAGTTGCATTTGGTTTACTAACAGTTTGGTAAGGATTTTTGCATTTAGGCTTTTCAAAGACATTGGCCTGCAATTTTCTTTTCTTGGAGTGTCCTTGTCTGGATTTGGTATCAGAGTAATGCTTGATCAGAGTAATGAGTTTGAAAATACTCCTCTTCTTCAATATTTTGGAAGAGTTTCAGAAGGATTGGTATACAATTTTCTTTAAAAGTTTGGTAGAATTTATTTTTAAAGCCACCCAGTCCTGGGCTTTTCTTTGATAGGATAGAACAGGAATTAAAAGAAATTAAATAATGTGTAAGCAAAAACTCAGTTGTATGGAAGAAAACCCAATTCCCCCTGCAGAAGAGAAGGAGCTAGAGTCCTTTAAAATCAACTGCCTGTTTTTCTGTGACTAGTGAGCCTTATCTCTCCTTTTCCCAGGCATTGTGAAGACCCTGTCTCTCTAGCTGTGCAGCTGCAAGGTCACTGGACAGATAATCTCAAGTCGTAAAACATGTTGCTCCTTGAAAATTAAGAAATGATGTAATGTATGTCTTAATTGAATAACTGTCTTTGTTTCTTGCTTCTGTAGTATGCTTCCCCCTGCACAGATCTCCCCTTGCCCCACAAAATGCTTTAAAGGTAACTGAACTCATCGTTCAGCGCTCAGTCCTTTGGATGCTAATCCGACTGGGTCGATGCACCTAAGTAATTAAATAATTCCTCCTCAACCCCTCAGTATCTCTGATTCCTTAATCATCCCGCTGCAAGGAGACTATTACTGATTTAATCCCTTATTTATTGCTGGTTTAATCCCTTTACTCACTATTGGTCTGTTAAGATTTTCTATTTCTTCATGATTCAGCTTTGTTAGGTTGTATGTGTTTAGGAATTTATAAATTTCTTCTAGATATCCAGTTATTTGGCATACAATTGTTCATAGTAGCTTTCTATAATCCTTTGTGTTTCTGTGGCATCAGTTACAATGTGTCCACTTTCATTTCTGATTTTTATTTCTTTGAGCCTTCTTTTTTTTTCCTGGTTAGTATAGCTAAGGTTTGTGGATTTTGTTTATCTTTTTAAAAAGCAACTCTTTGTTTCATTAATTTTTTTCTACTGTTTTCCTGGGCTCTATTTTATTTATTTCTGCTCTGATCTTTGTTATTCTTTTCCTTCTCTTAACTTTGGGCTTAGTTTGTTCTTTTTCTAGTTCCTTGAGGTGTAACATTACACTGTTTGAGATCTTGTGTCTTTTTGATATAGATATTTATTGTTATTATTTTCCCTCTTAGCACTTCTTTTGCTGCATCCCACAAAATTTGTTTTGTTGTGTTTTCATTTTTGTTTATCTCAAGGTATTTTTTGTTTTTCTTTTTTATTTCTTCTGTGACCCATTGGTTGTTTAAGAGCATCTTACTTGACTTTCACATATTTTTGAATTTTATAAGATTTCTCCTGTTACAGATTTCTAGTTTGATGTCATTGATTGATTGATTGGTATAGTGTTAATCTTCTGAGATTTGTTAAGAATTGTTTTGTGGTCTAACATAGAGTTTATTTTAGAGAATATTCTATGTGCTCGGGAGAAGAAAGTATATTCTGTTGCTGTTGGGTTGTATGTTTTATATGTGTCTGTTAGGTCTCTTTGGTCTGAGGTGTAATTCAAGTCTAGTGTTCCCTTATTGACCTTCTGCTTAGATGAGCAGTCTATTGTTGAAAGTAGAGTATTGAGATTTTCTGTTGTTATGGTATTGCAGTCTATCACTCCCTTCAGATAATTTAACAATTGCTTTGGTTATATGTGCTCTTATGTTGGGTGCATATATATTTACGATTATATTCTGATGGCTTGACACTTTCTGTTGTTGTAAAATGACCTTCTCTGTCGTTTTTATAGTTTTTGACTTAAAGAATATTTTATATGTTGTAAGTATAGCTACCATACTCTTTTTGTTTCCATTTTTATGAAGTATCTTTTCCCATCCTTTCATGTTCAGGCTATGTACGTCCTTAGTAGGAAAGTGAGTCTCTTGTAGGCAGCATGTGGTTTGATCTTCTAAAAAAATCTATTGCGCTGCTCTGTCTTTTGATTAGATAACTTAATCCTTTTACATTCAAGATAATTTTTGATAGTTATAAACTTACTACTCTTATTTTCTTAATTGTTTTCTGGTTGTTTTGCAAATCTTTGGTTTCTTTCTTAATTTCTTGCTCTCTTCCTTTGTGGTTGATAGTTTTCTATGGTGGTCTTCTTTGAATTTTCTTTTTCTATTTTGTTCTACAGGATTTTGCTTTATGGCTACCATGGGGCTTATATAAAACATCCTAAATTTGAAACAAGCTATTTTAAGCTAATAGTGACTTTAATCACAAACAAAACTGAACATTAATTCCCTCCTTCCCCTTGTATAGTTTTGATATTTACCTAGTTTTAAAATTTGCATCCCTTAATTATTTATTGTAGCTACAGTTATTTTTAATAGTTCTGTCTTTTTAATCCTCATAGGACAGATAAAATTGTTTTATGCTTCACTGTTACAGTTTTAGAATATTCTGAATATGAT
>NW_012114810.1:3057720-3083710 GCF_000951035.1 Colobus angolensis palliatus
GCCTCCTGGGCTCAAGCAATTCTTCTGCCTCAACCTCCCGAGTAGCTGGGACTACAAGTGCATGCCACGACACGTGGCTAATTTTTTGTATTTTAGTAGAGACGGGGTTTCACTGTATTTAAGATAATTATTCTGAATTCTTCATCAGTCATTTTATAAATTTTCACTTCTTCAGGGTCCCTTATTGAAGCTTTATTAATTTCTTTATGATGGTGATGTATTTTTCAGATTTTTCATAATCCTTGTGTCTTTGCATTGGTGCCCAATCATTTGAGGAAATGGCCATCTCTTCTATCTTTGTTTGTGTTATTTGGCCATGGTATACCTTCACTATTTGATCAAACCTGGAATTCTGATTAAGCTAGTTGGTTAAGACCTTGAATGGGAAGACCTTGCTGTCATGCTGTCTAACTGGGCTGAACTACTAACTGTGTTGGTTGAGTAGAATTTCTGGCTGTGTTCCATGATCTGGTGAGAGCACTAACTGGACTCTATAATAAGACAGAGCTGCTGGCTGAAATTGCCTCTGATTGAGCCGTATTGTTTTTGTCTTCCTTGGATGGCCAGTACTACAGTTCTGAATCTGTAGTTGGGCAAGGCCATGTTCTAGGTATCAAGGCTGAACAAGGACTCAGATTGCTGCATATCCACGCAGGGTGACAGGACCAGAGGCTATGCTCCACAGATATACATGGGCATGGATTCACCTCTAATCCTAGGATGACCTAAAGCAGAGCACCATGGCTTGATATATTAGCCACTTGGATGCTGGGCCTGGATGGGACAGATGCTCCTTCTACAGTTAATTGCCACCATGCCCCTGTTTTCTGGCTTTAGGAAGCATTAAAGAGCATTGCTGAGATCAGCTGGGTAGGGGAGACCCTAACCCAGCAGCACTAGAGGAATTAAAGACACACACACAGAAATATAGAGGTGTGAAGTGGGAAATTAGGGGTCTCACAGCCTTCAGAGCTGAAAGCCTGGAACAGAGATTTATACACTTATTTATTAACAGCAAACCATTCATTAGCATTGTTTCAATAGATATTAAATTAACTAAAAGTATCCCTTATGGGAAACGAAGGGATGGGCCAAATTAAAGGAATAGGTTGGGCTACTTAACTGCAGCAGGAGCATGTCCTTAAGGCACAGATCGCTCATACTATTGTTTGTGGCTTAAGAATGCCTTTAAGCGGTTTTCTGCCATGGGCAGGCCAGGTGTTCCTTGCCCTCTTTCCAGCAAACCCACAACCTTCCAGTGTGGGCGTTAGGGCCATTATGAACATGTTACAGTGCTGCAGAGATTTTGTTCATGCAGTTTTGGGGCCAGTTTATGGCCAGATTTTGGGGAGCTTGCTCCCAAGAGAGCACAATGAGCGGGGCTTGACTGGGTGAAAGCTTGGCAGCTGGGAATGAGTGGGACCAGATGTTCTCTTTGTGGGTAATTGCCATCCTACCCTTATCTCCTGGCCTGAGGAAGTTTCAAGGGGAGCACTGGAGCTGAATGTGGAAGCTGAGCAGAGATTCAAGCCTGGGAGACTAATCAACTGTGCTTCTTGTTGAGCATTGCAAGCCTCTCTGGTGGTGTGCCTCTGCTGGCCAGAATGCAGAGCAACTGTCAAGACCCCTGAACTGGTCACTGTGAGTCTCACCCTGATCTTAGTTTCTAAATAAACATTGCTAATGTTTCCTGTGAGATAAGACAAGAGAGTTTCTTCTGTGATGGATCCCAGAATGGTGGGAAAGCTGAAAGTTCATTCTCAACTCTCTCTTCCCTCTGTAAAAGTCCTGGGTTCTGGGAATCCTCTTTTTTTTTTTTTTTTTTGAGACTGAGTCTCAGTCTGTCGCCCATGCTGGAGTACAGTGGTGCAATCTCAGCTCACTGCAAGCTCCGCCTCCTGGATTCATGCCATTCTCCTGCCTCAGCCTCCTGGTAGCTGGGACTACAAGTGCCCGCCACCACGCCCAGCTAATTTTTTTGTACTTTTAGTAGACATGGGCTTTCACCGTGTTAGCCAGGATGGTCTTGATCTCCTGACCTTGTGATCTGCCCATCTCGGTCTCCCAAAGTGCTGGGATTACAGGTGTGAGCCATCACGCCCATCCCTGGGAATCCTCTTATGTGTGATGCTGTGCTGGCTTGGGGGAGGGGCAGTGTGGTCAAAGTAAAACCTCCTCTTGCCCTGTGTGTGTGGTTTTTCTCAGTACTGTGGTCCAAGGGGATATCTGTGCCTCATTTCAAGTTCTGAGATATTCACAAGGGTATTCTTGTCTGCTGTTGGTTGCTAGTTGGATTTCTGTGGTGGGACTATTGGAGTCAGAGAATTCCTATTCTGTTATATTTCTAACATCTTCCCTAATATGAACATTTTAGCAACATTCACTTTTCCAGTCTGTGAACATGGAATATCTTTCTATTTTTGTCTTCATTTTATTTCCTCAATGTTTTATAGTTTTTAGTATACAGATCTTTCAACTCTTTGGTTAAATTTCTTCCTAAGTATTTTTTGGATGATATTATAAATGGGATTTTCAACTTCTTTTTTGGATAGCTTTTTATGGTATATATAAGTGCTACTGATTTCTGTATGTTAATTTTTTATTAAAGTCTTAAACATAAAACTTGAACTTTTAAAACTACTGGAGTAAAACACAGGGGGAAAACTTCTTGACATTAGACCTGGACAAATATTATTTTTGAATTTTGACCCCAAAAGCACAGGCAACAAAATAAAAAAATAGACAAATGTGGTTGCATCAAAGTAAAAACTTCTGCAAAATAAAGGAAACAATCAATGGAGTGAAAACACAACCTACGGTATGTCATAAAATATATGTGAACTACACATCTGATAAGGAGGTAATATCCAAAATATTTTAGAAACTCAAACAACTCAATAGCAAGAAAACACATAAACCAATTAAAAAATGGGCACAGGGGTTTCCCTAAAGAAGCCATACAAATGGCCTACAGTATATATAAAAAAGTGCTCAATATCACTACTAATCAGGGAAATGCAAGTTAAAAACACACTATCACCTCACACCTGCTAGAATGGATATTATCAAAAGACAAGAAATAACAAGTATTGGCAAAGACTCGGAGAAAAGGGAACCTTTTTACAGTATTAGTGGGAATATAAAGTAGTATGGCCATTGTGGAAAACATTATGACGTTTCCTTAAAAAATTAAAAATGAAACTACCATGTGATTCAACAATCCCACTATTGGGTATATACCTAAAGGAAATGAAATCAATATTTTGAAGAGATATCTGCACTCCCATATTTATTGCAGCATTGTTTACTACAGCCAAGATAAGGAATCAACCTAATTGTCCTTTAGTGGGTAAATGGATAAAAAACCATGATATATAAGCGTAATGAAATACAATTCAGCCTTGTATAAAAAGGGAAGTTTCTAATTTGTGATAACCTGGATAAACCTGAAAGATATTATGCTAAGTAAAATAAGCCAGATATAGAAAGACAAATATTCCATGATCTCACTTATATGTGGAATCTTAAAAAGTGAAGTGCATAGAAGTAGAAATGATCATTATCAGGGGTTGGGTTGGGGAGTGGGGAAGAACTGGGGAGATGTTGGTCAAAGGATACAAAATTTCAATGAGGCAGGAGTAATAAGTTCAGGAGATTTATTGTACAGCATGATGACTATAACAATGTATTGTATTCTTGAAAATTTCTAAAAGAGTAGACTTTGTTCTTATTACAAAAAATGGTAAGTGTGTCCAGCTGTCATTCCTGGAGAATACCTGAACACCGTTACCCTTTGGGACCATCAGTGCAATGGAGGACTGACTTACAAACCCTGTGGTCTTAGGCTTGAAGTCTTTTTAAACACTTCCGTGATAGTGCTTATTTCATCAGATCAAATATATTTACTTTTCTGAGTGATAGTCCATTTAGGCTGCAAGATACTCAATGTAAGAAATATGTCCAATACATCTCCATACTACTACTGTTGAAATAAGTGAAACAAACAGAGCCTGTGAACGAACAAGCAGAGGTGGGCAGGAGGTTCAGGGTGGACCAGAGTGGGAAATACGTCCGCAGTCACGAGGACATCCTGCTTCCATCTTATTAAATCTTTAGGCATGTGCCCAGGAGGACACATGGGGTTGTCTTATTATACCTTTAGGCACATGCTGAGGAAGCAGGCAACTGGGAAGTATCTGGTGCTGTCACCTGCCTGGTTGTGAAAGCAGCAGCATACTCAGGTTGTGCATCATGTACGCTGCACGGGATAAAAGGGCTCCTACCCTAGGCTTCTCATCCACAGCATCCTTAGGAGTAACCTTCTTCTCCTACCTCCTCTGCATCTGGTGAGTGGCCAGCAGGGGACAGACCCTCAACTGGGAGTGTTTGGGAAAGAGAGACCTAGAACTGAAATGGAACCATCAGAAAGAGGCCCACAGTGGAGAGCAGTGGGGGAGGTGAATAAGGAGCCTCTAAGGTACATATCAGGAACTCATGAACTGCAAAAGCCACAGGACCTTAGTATTCCTTCACACTCTTGTTTGGAGCATGTTGTCAGGAATGCGCATAGATCCATTTTACATTCTTGAGGATGCTTTATCCAAATGCATGTGTAGGGTTCCCTCTACTACATTTCCATTTCTCTCCCACAGATATTGGCTTGGAAAGCAGCTTCATCAAGGGTGTCAGTGTGTGACAAACCCCAAAATAAGGAGATGATCTGAAGGTTCTGTGCTCAAATGTTTCTATTATTTTGTTCAAGGTAAAATTCCTGCAAAGATGTCCTGCCAGCAGAACCAGCAGCAGTGCTAGTCCCCGCCCAAGTGCCCCTCACCCAAGTGCCCCCCAAAGAGCCCAGCACAGTGTCTGCCTCCAGCCTCTTCTGGCTGTGTTTTAAACTTCAGGGGCTGTGGCCCCAGCTCTGAAGGTGGCTGCTGGCTGAGCCACCACAGACACCGCAGGTCCCATCGATGCCAGCGCCAGAGATCCAACTCCTGTGACAGAGACAGTGTTCAGCAAGGTGGGGGCTCCTGCTGTGGCCATGGCTCTGGGGGCTGCTGCTGACCTGCGTCCTGATGATGAGATGAGTGATCTTTGGAGGAAACAGGAATCCCAAGGGCCCAGGAAAAGCCCCATCCTGATGCATGCTTTTCCAGATACCTTGTTCTGGCTTTCACAAGCTGAGCTGGGGGTGTTCCTGTTGAGTATCCAAGCTGTCCCCAGAAGGTGCTTCCTGTCTGATGTCCAGGACCTCACAGTTCCCTCATCCCTGCCCCTGCCAAGGATTGGCAGTTCCCTGTGTCTAACCCTGCCAAAAAATAAAGCTTCTCGTTTTCATTACCACTGGTGACTCACTTGTTAGGAAATTATCCAGGATTTATCCATCCAGGCCAGGTTCTCCTGTGACCTGACCTCCAAGGACCTTAGAAAACCAGAGATTTAAGTGTGTTACCCCTGGTAGAAGTGACCCCAGAGAGCTGACCTCATGCTCTAGGCAAGTAGCTGGACTGTGGTCTCTCAGCCAACCCTCTGTCATCACAGGATGGCTGCACAGCCTCAGACCTGTGTAGTTTTTGCTCTGATGACGGAGGAGCCAGGAATTGGGAGCCCCTCATGGAAGGGAGGAAAGGTTGATGAGCACCATCGCCAGGATAAGTATAGAGCCTCCCAAGCCAGGGTTGGGGCTGTGGAGAAAGCCATGTGTGGACATCTGCTGCATTCCATAGGAACAGAAAGGGCCCCCCACTACAGTTCTGGGGTGTTCTGAAACCTCAAAACTTACTCCTCTGTTGTTGTATCCCAGTGACTACAGATTTTACTCCTAAGAAGCAAAAGTGGCCACTCAGCTATATTCAGCCCCACAATCTGGCTACCATGAGAAAGTGCTTGGTCCATCTCTTGTAAATGTCTCTTTGCAGGACAGAGGCCATTGAAGGAACCCTTAACATTATAAGTAAAGTGGCCACTCAAAAGTAGTTCAAGGGATAATTCTTGAAAATACTTCCAAGACAGAGACAGGGGTCATGTACTGGAGGCAGGAAAAGGCTGCTGAGAATGTCAATACCTAAATCTACCCTCTCCCCAGTCCACATTCAGAGCCACCCTCTTTCCTATGGCCCAGTGCCTTTATGCTCCCACAGGCATCACTATTTCAGTTCACTAGAGTGGACAGTCAGGTGGAATGAGAAGACAAAAATTATAACCCCAATAGTGAACACAATTTAATTTTCATTGACAATTATAATTTAATTTAAATATGGATAAAGTTAGGTTACAGCCTGACTGATTTATCTTGAAAAATATCTAGCAAAAGGTATTTATTTTAATATTAGATATTAATTGAATGAGAAATGTATCTAAAATTAAAATGAAATTCATAGGGAAAATAACATTCAGTTTGCATCAATTCTCTATACCCAAAATATAGACATGATCAGGTCAGTTCCATTACATGAAATGCACCCAGCACTATCATCAACTTCAAAAGCAGCAACACATACCAAAGTCATCTTCATCAAGCCCATCCATTATCATGCATGTTTGCAGAACTTCATTTCGAGTCCAAGCAGATGAATGACTCCTCCCTCGATGTTTTCATGGTCTTCAAATAAAGAGCACACATTCCCTGGATTTTGATGGAAGGTCATGCCTTTTGTAATGTGCTTATTGTGACTCTTGGCATTCCAATTGTTGTACTTTCCTTCTCCATATTTGCCCCTCAATCGGGTATTAATTTGGCTCTCCTCCTCTCTTGTCCAGCGCCCTATGTTACTTCCTGGGTACCAGTGAGTCTCTTTCATGAGTCATCATCTCTGCTGACTTTATGCTTCCATCTGTTTCACACACAGCCCATTCTGAATATCCAGCATCCTTAGCTCAGTCACCACCCCAACAGCAAGTACTGATCACACCTGGTGCTTGATTTTCCTAAGGGAACATTACAGAAAAAAGTAGATGGGCAAAGAACCATGGACTTTGCAGGTAGTCATTTACATTGCAGTACTTATCTCATGGAAGCAGGCTCCCTATTTACTTGACTGCCTGTGCAGTTAGACAGTTAATTTCTATAGGTCAGGTGATGTGTCATATTTAACTCTACCTTCCACCACAATGCATGGAGCATGACATATTTTGAGCACACATGTAGGCCTGGGTGGGAGGTGTACAAGTGAGGACCAGGGCTTCCTGTGTCAAACATGCCATCTTGTTGCTGGGAAGACGGTGAAGGCCTGGACCTGGGCTGTGGTGTTTGGTGCTGTCACCTCCCTGAGCAACACATTCATGCTGCCCCTCACAATCTAGCAGCTCTGTCTTGGGCTTCCCAGACCATGGACTTTTTCGAATAAGCTTTCTCTTGCTGCCATGAAGTCAGATGGATGTCAAGCTGTAGACAGGACCTGGAGCTGGGAGACCTAGGAAGACAAACCCAGGCTTCCATCAGGGGAGAAGGAAGCAGAGGGTCTGGATGGAGTAGCAGGAAGAGTGTGGGATTAATGGGCACCCTCCCGGGATGTTTCAGGTGTCCTGTGACTGTGAAGGTCATGAGTCTTCAGCACACTCTCATCTTCTTCCTATATGTGTTCTGAGAGATGCACTGACCTCACCAGACATCATCAAGGAAGCTTTACCCAAACAAGTTTATTCTCCTCTATGATTACATGGAGATAGGACACCTTAGGTGCTCAATTAGAAAAGACCTAGTATCATTTTGTAGCAGATGACCAAAGAGAAAAGAGCATCTTTCCAGGATAAACTAACTCCAAATTGATTTTCATTTCCTCCCTATATTTCTTAGTGCAGAAGTACACCCATCAGAGAAGAGACATTACAAAGATTCATTTCATTATTGCATTCTCTCTAGAGTCATTGATGCTTTGTGAGATTTCGTGTCAGCAAAACCAGCAGCAGGGATAGCCTCCAAAGGCTTCCAGATTTACCCAGCCAGTCCGAGCCCCATGACCACCTCTAGTCTTCTCCTGCTATGGCTACAGCTCCAGGGGTTGCTTTTACTCTTAGGGGGTAGCTGCTGCCTGAGCCACCACAGGTGCTGTCTCTTCCACTGGCACAGGCATTAGACACATGACTGCTGTGAGTTTACCCACTGGCAGCTGCAGCTGTTGGAGGGCTTTGGCTGCTGCTGCTGACCTTGGCAGTGCATTGAGATAAGCAGTTTTAGAGGAATCAGAGACCCTAAGTGCCCAGGATTAACCTCAGTCTGATGTACCCACTCCTAACCTCCTGCCCATGGTCTGAGCTCCTGAGTTCATCCTGATGAGGGCTGTCAGTGATCTCCAGCAGTCTCCCTGGGTGTCCCTCATGGTTGTCTCCACACCCATGTTCTGGTCAGTGCTTAGCAGCACTTATGTCTCACTCTGTAAAAAATAAAGCTTCCCTTTCCCACCTACATTTCTATATTGCCCCTCCCAAGGCTGCTCCATTGCTGTCTCACTCCTTATCTCCCAGACTGAATGTTTCACAGGATGAGAAGAATGAGAGACAACACTTCTCTCTACTCATAGGGAGACCATGAGGACTTTATGTGTTGCTGCTAGAAAGAGGCTGCAGAAGGTCACACTGCTGCAGGGAGGAACATTCACCTTATTTCTCTATGGAAGATCTGGGTGTTGAGGAGGTAGGAAGGGATCCTTGAAAGGTGAATAGTTGATGGGTGCAAGGAGAGAGATGGAGATGGTTGTAGAGGTACACACCGAGAGGAACTTAGGGGAAGTAAGAAAAATAAAAACCTGATCATTGCAGGAGTTGTAAACTGGATATATTCATAGGGCCAATGACTTGTATACTACTTATGATGTGCCAGTGGCTTGACATACGGTAAATAATTTCATCCTCACTGCAGTCCTTCCAGTTAGGTACAACCCTTGTCCCATTTTACAGATGAGAATCATCATGGAATGAGTGTCCAGGGTCTCCTAACAGCTGCCATGAAAACCTTGGCAGTTTTGCTGAGAAGCCTATGCTCCTGATGGCTGTGGTGTTTGGAGTTCTTCTAAAATGTTTTAAGAGATGTGAGTAAACAGTGGATTTGTTTGGTAATTATTTTAGTCCACAGTATTTTGTTGTTTGAATTATACATCACTAAACCACCAAACCATATGAATCACACTTCTAAGGAGTTCATCTCCTAGAGTTTGGACTCAGAGTGTAGTATTCAGCTGCACCACAGGATTAAAATCATTATTCTTGATGTGCATTAAAAGAACAATTCACTTTCACTACCAATTTTGAGAATGTTAATGAACTGGAGAAAGACTCAGTAAAAATTCAAGCCTTGGTGCTCATCAGGAAAATACTAGTAATCCAAGGAGTTCTCATAAACTGAGCCAAAGTGAAAGAGCAGATCTTAAGAGTAGTTTTGGGCTAGATACAACAGAGAAATTAATGTATCCAGTAATAGGTGAATATATTAAATTTTAGAAGCTTTTTTACCAAACTCTTGGGAAATAGGGAAATGAAAATTACTTCCCTTTTCTGTGTTCATAGACATTCATTTTCTTAACTCATTGGGATGAAAAAGGTACCCAAAGGGATCCTATGAGGAAGTTGATGTCAGAACTGCTCTGATGAGTTTAGATCAACTGCCCACCTCAATTCCTCTTAGTTGCCAAGCCTGGATTTATTGCTCTTGGATGGATACAGGCTCCACATCTTACTCATTCCATTAACTGTCCCAAGTGACAGCAGGTGACACCATCTGGATTCATCATTTACTCAGGCTGGATTCATCATTTAGACATTCAACTGGCTAAGAAAGATTTCTTTAAGAAGTTACCACAGCTGTAGGACTTATAAAAGCCTATTATATACACTTTTGATTCACTTCTACAACCACTTGCTACTCAAAAATTGAGAAATTCTTGAATAAAATCAGCCTAGGAGACATAAAGAATTTTGTGTTATGACTTGTAGACCAAGTCCAACACCCATTCATTCATAATTTATCTGCTCATAGTTATGTGGCACTGGTCTAGGTACTTGGATCAGTTTGAAACAAGACAGAGTCCCCTTTCAGGGAGCTTATGTTCCAGTGGGTCCATTAGAGACGTTTTCCGATTTCCTTGTCTGACAGCACATTTAGACAAAGGTGGCTCTATATTCAGTTGAATTCCCACTCTGGAGCACTTGACAGATGCTGGTAAAGGGTGGCTAAATCCAGTGAAGGCATCCATCATGGGCAAACTTTTGAGAACTGGGTATCATTGTTTGGGTGAATACAAAAAGGGCATTCAATGTCTGGCTGCTTCCACACCGAAGGTAGGAGCTTAGTGAGGCAAGGGGTAGGTGGGTGATTCCAATGGTGAAATGTTTGTTTACAGTTGAAAAGTCCTTGTCCCTTCCCAGTGCCTTTCTCATTTCCCAGTTCTCAGTGAACAACCCCATTCACCCAGGTATCTTGAAATTGCTTCTGTTTGGTACTTGGCTATAATGTATAGAGCAAATTAAAAAAATGGCCACACCTATATCCTTCCCTGTATCAGGATACTCAGACAGATTTAATGCAATAATAATGTTTTATCAAAACCTTGTAATTTTAGGATATGTTTGAAATTTACTTGTGTATTCCATTTTTATATACTTTTGATATATCATGATTCAGGATAAAATATATATCTATTGTTATAATAAATGCATTGGGAAAATACTATAGAGTTTAGTGTTCTCTCTACAACCTTGGTCCACTTCGTGTCTGGTGCTCACGGTGATCATATTAACCTCATTATAATCACACCCATCAATTACCATTTCTGTGTGGACAAATCTCTCTTAGTCATCCCATCCAATTTGAATCACTCTCTTCCCTGGGTCTCTTAGAATCAATACTACAGTCACTAAGATCCTGACACAAGGTTCATTACATGTATGTTAATCCGTGATGCATATTACAAAGCCATTGTAGATTTCTTATACTTGCCTCTGAATTTACCTGTGATATCCCTGGGTCATTTTACCTTCATATAAACAGATTTGTTTTGCCTCAGACATCTCTACCTTAGTACAGCTATTAGGAGAAGCAGGGAAAGATTAAAACCTGGAAGTTCGTGTCTCCAAAACAGATGCTCTTAATGAGAAAATTATTCTACCTTTGAGATTGTACATGTCCCCAGTGCTCCCCTCAGCCCTGTTCTACCTCGACCTTAGCATTGTCTCTTTCTCCTGGGCACCTCCTTAATGTTTCTTGGGTCCACAAATTTCTCTTAGCTGCCATGCCTGGGCTTACTGCCCTTGGATGGATACAGGCTCCACATCTTACTCATCCCATCAACAATCCCAAGTGACAGCAGGTGACACCATCTGGATTCATCATTTATTCAGAATTACTACAGAACCAAAAGGGACTAATGTCCCAAAACCCTGACTTCAGGCCTGGGGACCCCCATACACTGTATTCCAGCACCCTTGCCTGGCTCAGGCTTAGTTTCCTACTTATCTGTCAGTCTCACTACTCCATCAGCCTAAAAGGTAGGGATGGTATCTTCTTCAGTCTTGTATATGCTTTGCCCAACACAGTGTCACCATCTCAATATAACTTGTTTAAAGAAGGAATAATGTTAATGAATGAAAAATAAAGAATTGCAGGCCTCCAGGAAGACCGAGGCACAGATATGTGAATAGTCATGGGGTTTTTTGAATCCCCACTCTCCTCAAAACTCTTGACACTTGCCATGGAGATGCAGAGGCCTTGGGGCTACAGAGGCAAAGAAGCTGACTCCTAAACAAGACCCACACTCTCACCACTTCCAATCCCACCACCCATTTGCTGCCTGCAAAACAAAATAGAAAAAGAGCTCCAAGGTTTGCTCAGTCCTCACTGGAATCAGGATACCTCAACCCAAGCTACTTTCTATTTCCTGCTCTCCTCTGCTCGGGAATTTTTCGTAGGTTGTGGATTCAAAGCCACATATGCTTTGAAATAAACATAAAAAGATCCAATTTAAAAAATTAATGCAATTATCTATTATTATCTCTCTTTTTACTTCATCTATAGTCACAATACTTTTCCCAAGACATCCTGGAAGTAAAACTAGGAGGAGCTTCAAGCCTCTCCCAATGTCCCTCAGAGTGGGTACTCAAACATGCTCCTCAGTGTCCACTGCAGTCTCTTCTCACTGAGCCTCAGCTCTGGGGGCTGTCACAGCCTCAGCTCTGGAGAACGCTCCATCACAGGCTTTACACATCCCACTAGGCACAGCATCAGCCCTCTGGATGCTGTCACTCATGGAGTGACCAGGGCACTGAAAACCACAGTGGAGCAGGGCTGGATGATCCAGTGAAGCAAAGAGACAAGCCTCTTCCCAGTGTGGTGCTTTTCCTCCTCCCTCACCTCTGCACCTCCTTGGTGGAGAAGTCCCATGGAACATTAGTAAAGATGATAAGGATGGGAATGCCCTTGTAGAATTTACTCTTAATAGTCTGAAAATTGGGCATGCACAATGTATTTTAATCTTTTGTGTTTCAAAGCCATTTGCATCAACAAATGTTTGGTTTCTAACTCAGTGTATCCTCGTCTTAGTAATCCCTTCTTAGGTCTTATTTCTAGAAAGATCCTCACTCAACAGAATGCCCAGGTATAGTTGCAGCCAAAACACTCTTGTTTTGCCCACTCCAGATTTTCTCTGTCAAATATCATTGACCTCTTTCAATGCTTCCATTCACTTTTCCCCTAACCACTCTGCTGAAGTTTTGCATTCCACAATGAACAAACCTGTGTCCATTCCAAGCCCCCTGGAGATGAGACCTCCCTCAGAGTCAAAGTATATTCATTGAGCACACAGTATCTGTCACTAAAGTGATGCAGGCTGCCTGGGACCTAGCACAGATCCTTCATGCCTCTAGTATGTCCAATCCTCTCCCTACATTCAGGATAGGCAGAATGTTGAGAGAAAACATGATAAAAGATAATTGCAGCAAAGAATTGGCAAAAGAGATGGAAGTTGCTGAAGAAAAGGAATTTGGCAGGGGTCATATTGGTCAGGGTCTTCTATTGCCTCCCAGAGAGTTTTCCTTTTTCCCCATGGACTACAGGTAAGTAGCACATGAATATTCTCACCATCCAACACCCAGCTCCCTGTCCTCCCTCTTGATCTTCAAAGACACTCCTATTCCTGAAAGATTTCCTCTCTGACCTTCCAAACCGCATCACATCTCCAGTAACTACCCAGTTTCTACTTCCAATTGCCTTTACAGTACCTGTGTGTGGTCATTATGAAGCTTCCACCCAACATTCCTGAACTTGCTTCTCGTTTGCCCTTGGGGACCTGGAATCTTGGCATTTATTGATTTGATTGATGCTAGAAAGGGTGGGAGCATCCAAAACTGCCCCCTTCTTATAAAAACCCAAGAGCCTATGAACTTGTGTATTGAACAGTCTAAAGTCAGTACAACAAAAACAGGAAGCATTGTCTTTTCTGGTCATTGTTTTTTCCTATGCTGTGTTGAATCTCTCTTGAAAATACCTCAGGGAAATTTCACATTTTGTCAGTCACTTCCATGGATATTAAAGTCCAGACCCGCTAAATTTAATTCTGAACAAAACTTGAAACTCAAATTCTCCCTTGCACCCAAGCATTGCCCAGGTATCTCCCAGGAGACTGGAGTTGGAAGGGGAATATGATGGGCTCTTTCTCTCATTCACTACCACCTCTCCATCTTTTTCCTGAGTACCCCTTCCTCCTCCTTTGTATTGGGAGATGGAAAAGGGGAGGGGAAATCAGTATACATGTGACTGTACCACTAGCTTCCTCTATTGGCAGGTTCTGCAGGAGGGCTAACTCTGCTCCCTCTGTGTGGCAGGTTCTGCAGGAGGGCTGTCTTATAGGGTGCTTTTGTGAGTGCTTCTGGAGCATCTTGAAGGATTTTCCTCACAGCATGCTTTCCGGACATGGGATGAGCAGTCAGATTTAACCCTTCAGGTACTGCCTAAGCTCCTACCTTCATTGTCACCAGCCATAGCTTCTCGATAATGAGGTCTCTCTGCCCAACAGAAAACCATCCTGAGCACAATACTAGCAAGATTGTGGAAGCTGGTCTTCCTTCTTAGATGTCATCTGCTGTTATGTCTCAACGTCCTGTTCTATCTCTTCAGTTCCTTTTCTTTATTCAACAATAGGCTCAGAGGTTAGAACATCAAGTCTACTACCATAGCAGACATTCTGCTGAGGGATAAAGGAATAAAGATTTCTTGAAGGAATCTCTAACATCTACAAGCTGTCATTGTGAATCCTGCCCTTTCAATTGACCTCTGTTGTAGGAGGACAACCAGTTTCCCTCCCCTGTACAAGATTAGGGGGATACTACAACATTGTCTTTCAGGACAATAACTTCCCTATCTAAAAAATTCTCACCAAAGTTCAGCCTTCCAAATATATAGCTGAACCAGAGAAATAGAGTTCCATTTTTTTTTTTTCTTAGCAAGTCCTGCAGAGATTTTCAGCAGCTTATCCTAAGGTTACTTTAGTATATGGGGATAAAAGGCATCTATTATTTTCATCTTTTGACTTCAGCCAACATCCTAATACAAGAATAAAATTTGAGTCCAACGTCTTCTTACACACTGGGTCCTACCAGAGCTTTCTCAGGAAAGTAGAGAGAGGTGTAAATATCTCAAAATACCACTTAATCTGAGGGGAAAATTCAAATTCATATAAGAAACTTAGATAAGTTGGAGATATGTGGCACTTTCTGGCTACTGCTTCCCATTTTCCTTAAGAATGACTTAACTGCTTGCCGTGGAATGTAATAGTCACAGTCATAACAGGAACAGAATGGAGAAGGAACTGTGAGTTGTAAGCAAAGGGAGAAGAATTCTGTTTGTTTACTCATCCTTCATTGCTGATGTGGAATGTCCAAAATGCACTCCAGGGAGCTAAACCTGAGGTCCTGCAGTGCCTGTTCCCATAGTACCAGTTGGAATGACTAAGTCATGAAATTCTTCCTGGATTCATCCAGCCAGAGCAGTCTCTGTATTTCCTTGCTGTCTTTGGACCACAGGAAGCCAAGGCTCCTCAGGATGGGAATCCTGGGACTTGTCATTCTCAGGGAGGTGGCCTTGTGCTGTAGGGGAAGTGACCAGATCATGATCTTATAGCTACTGTTTGTCAGCACAGGACAAATCCTGTGCGTGTGAGGACTGTGGACACCTGATCTCAGAAGGAGGACAGTGAGTGACAGGAGGAATCACTAAGGTAGAAGGGAGATTAATATGCTCTCCAGGTCTTGTGGGGTGGCTTTCAAGACAGGCAGTCAAGAATGGGGCTGGAGGAAAGCCTAACAGTCATCCACTGTGTTTTATAAAACAGAGGTAACACGATATATTGAATGTCATTGGCAAGGATGCTTTGTTCCTTTGAAACTTACCCAAAATGTGTGATTTATGTTTCTTTCTCAATTAACACTTCCACCTCCTACCTCTCCCAGCTGCCAATGACTCAGGGTTGCAAGCCATGCAGGAAAATGGCTATCATGCTTTCTCTGTTGGGAGGACAAGCCTTGCTTATGATAAACACAAGATACAGAGAAATGAATGTTCAGATTTGCAGCAAAGTCTAAACCCCAGTAACTTTTTAACTTGATTTTTCAAAAGATTATGCCCCTCTTCAGCTTCACCAGTATGGAATGAGAAAGTACCCATTTCAACTATCATGAGTAATTCCTTCCAATGCACTAGCAATTGGTGCGTTCTAAAGAATGTAAAAGAAATGGACACCTAGTGTAGCCCTGGAGCTAAGCTCAAAAATATCTCTTCAGCAAGAGGCCTCTGCAGACAGAAGAATATCAGAGAGGACAGTCAATCCTATTCCTCCTCCTCCATTCCCAAGCCACATTTCAAGAGACAATTCACTTTCTCTTAAATATCTCAAAATAAATCATGGAATTCTGCCCCCAACCTCCCACCATGTTTTAAAGAGGGTAAGTTGTAAAGTGCATGCTCTGATAGGGAGTTTGTTGTCTAAAAGCCATAAACTATCAAGTACAGGGAACAATAACAGGCATTTACCATAAACATGTATTATTTAAAATTACCATTTAACTTAAATATAATGTTCTGTTATACTTCTGACTTTAATTTTTTAGAAACAAATAGCAAAGTACAGGTATTATAATAATAGAGATGAATTCAGTGGAAAATTCATGTCTAAAACTATTATAAAATCAAATGTGAAAAATAAGAATCAAACTTTATATTTCATCCTACAGAAACCTTAGAATGTATAAGGTTTGTTCCATTAAATGTGATGCACATGATGTCACTACCATCACTAACCTCATCATCTGCAATTCATTGAACAAATCATCTTCATGACTCTCACCAATTATCTTATATATTTTTGCTCATGGACCATTTTATTTGCTTACAATCAGTATCATACATCCCATGGGAAGCTAAATATGGGCCAACCTACATTTTTCATATTAAGTATGAGTCTTGTGATCTCAACTGTTGCACGTTCCTGAATTATTTCATCTGCTTATTCATACAATCCTACCTTAATTCTCTTATGGGCTCCAACTGCCCCAGACAGGGCCTGGGTCCCATCCTCCATTCATTACCTAATACATTTCACTCTCAGGGTCCAGTGGTCTCAGATCACCCAACATCCCCAAGAGTCAGAAGCCAATTACATCTCAACAAACCATACCCCTGGGGAATATGCAGAGGAATAGGGAACTGACATCCAAAAAAAGGATGTTTGTATCCCAGGACGCATCACATGATATCATATCAGACACATATGTTTACATCTCTGATGTAAGTCCAGTTAACTTTGAAAGGCTCAAGGTCAGGAAATGTGTCATATGCATCTATACATTGTCACTGCAAAATGCAAGGGACAGAGGTTAGACTAAAGCATCTAAGCTGAATGAGTGAAAGGAGAAGAAATGACAGGTCCCCAACACACGTGGAGATCTGTCATCAAGACTTCCTGGTTTCCTCTTGACAGGCATCTTGGCAAGCATGAAGGAAGATGCTGGAGACCTGGGATGGGAGTGTTTGGCTCTGCCACCTCCCCTTGTTGTGAAAGCAGCATGCCTGGGCTGTGCATCACCGACCCTGCACAAGATAAAAAGGCTCTTATTTTGGGCTCCTGATCCACAGCCTCCTAAAGAACAGCCTTCTCCTCCTTAGTATCTTCTGTATCGGGCAAGTATGTAGAGGGGACCCGCAGCTGGGGATGTCTGGGAAAGAAGCCCAGATTTTACTAGGGAAGGGGGAAGCAGAGGTGTCAGATGTACACGCAGCAGGCAGAGGACTTCAGAGGGCAACTGAGGGTAGGGGAAGGGGCAGTGAGCAAGGAACCTCTTTGGAGTGCATGGAAGTCTGTGACACACCAAAGCCCTGGCTCTCAGCATTCTCTCTACTCTTCCTAAGAGATGCATACATGCCCAGTGATATTCTCTGAGAATCATTACTCAATTAGGTGTTTTTGCATCAGTGTTTCTATGAAGACAGGGGGACTTGGGGCCCAGTTAGAAGACACCAGTATTCTTTTCTGGAAGAGGGAAAAGTGGAAGGAAACATCTTACCAGGTCAGTTTTACTTGAGATCAGTTTCTGTTTTTATTCCTGAAGTGTATATCTCAGTAAGCAACTGGTCTTAGGACTTCATAAAATCATTCGTAGAGGAGACAGTAGCCTGGAGCTTTTGCGTTGAGCTTTTCCTTTTATCTATCCAGGCTCTCACCTCCTGCCAAGATGTCCTGCCAGCAGAACCAGCAGCAGTGCCAGCCTCCGCCCATGTGCCCCTCACCCAAATGCCCCCTAAAGAGCTCAGCACAGTGTCTGCCTCCAGCCTCCTCCTGCTGTGCTCCAAGCCCTGGGGGTTGCGGTGGCCCCAGCTCTGAGGGCAGCTGCTGCCTGAGCCACCACAGGCACGGCAGGTCCCACCGATGCCGGCGCCAGAGCTCCAACTCCTGTGACAGGGGCAGTGGTCAGCAAGATGGTGCCTCCAGCTGTGGCTATGGCTCTGGAGGCTGCTGCTGACGTAATTCCTGATGTGGAGACAAGCGACTTTAGAGGAAACAAGTATCTCAAGGACCATGGAAAAACCCTAACTTGACGGATCCTTTCTTAGACATTCTAATTAATCATTCATTCATGGGGAAGGATTATGCTTTTTCCGAAAAGGCTCCACCCATGTGTTTTCCAAGACTGTGGAAGCCTCCTTTCCTCCTGACAATGTTATCACTTGTGTCAGATTATACAGAGAAATAAAGCTTCTGAATAGCACCTGCATCTCACTTGTCTTTCACTCTGCTACACAGAAGGCTGCTCAGTGGGTCTCTCCTCCCTCAGCTCCTGAAGGTCTAGCACACCCTGCATCCAGAATAATACCGGCTTGTGGCTGGAAGATTAATGGGCCAGATTTTTCTTCATGCAGCGGGTCCCTGTGGGAGATTTGAGGATAGAAGTGTAGGAGAAAGGGGAGGTGTTGAGAGAGGTTGATGAAAATCTCTTAGAAAAGGCCTGACTTTTCTTGTGTGATACCGTGGGAGGAGTGATTTGATCTTGGAGCCCACAGTTTCTGTTGAGGATTGTGTAGAGAATCAGAACATTGACAAGAATGAGACCAAAGAGGATGGAGGGTGTGGAGGCAGAAAGAAAGGTCTGAAGGATGAAGATCAAATCAAGCTGCACATAATGGACTTTAGGGAGGGAGGTGAGCTGAAATTAGTAAATTCTGAAGCAATTGGAATTGAAGTTTTCTTTGATGCAAATGCTAATGAGAGGCTCTGTGCTCTGAGAAAACAGAAAAAAGAGACAGGATTAATGTTTCTGGGGGTACAGATTACATATCTGTAAATTTCTTTTAAGAGATTTGAGATAGAATTGAACTCATTATTATTATTATTTTCTGTCATGTGTTACTTTTTGAACTCAACAGTAATGAGACACAGCCATATTATAGTTGGACTCTAATTGGGGAGCTCCTGTCCCAACATTGGAATATGGCAGTGTTTTATCTCTACTCAAACCAAAGTGATTGATGTGAATCATCAGTGCTGTTTCATTTTGATAGCTGGATTTTGGAAATAATATTGCAAAACAGGGGGCTGTTTAACCCAAGCCATGATGGTTCTCGAGATCACTTCAGAAAGATGAAAATAAATCATGTAGCTGTGGCTAAGTCAAAGTAGAAAGTTTTGAGGGAAATCAGAGGTTGAGCATGGACATTTTAGACAGAGAATAAGACCTATATGATACTTTGGAAATTCAACTGATTATAATACTTTCTTTAAAATTTCATTTTTAAAAAGTGGCAAACTGGAAATCAGTTTTGCTCCAATATACTTGGACACATTATTTCTTAAGAAACTGGAATGAAAAGTGTCAAAAGGAACCATGACTGAAAGTTGAAGTCAAATCTGCTCTGCTACTCAAATCACTTAACTGGCTGAGAAGGGTTCTCTGAGAAAGTGAACAGAGATATGAAACTTAGAATTGGGTAGACTTGAATCAAGGTAATAGGCTTCTTGCCCTGGTACACTTAAGACATGCTTGGGAAATACTCTTTAAAAGTCAGAATTAAAACACATAATGGATAAAAAAGAAAAAGGATGGGCAAGCTCCTTATGGGAATACCTGAGTCCCACACTAAGCTATGTTGTACATGCAAAGCCTCAAGCATTGATGAAGCTAGTTGGCCTAAAATTCATAGGAATTGTGTGCATTTCAGGGTGCATAGAGACTGCGATTGCACAAACATTTGATGAGTGTTGGGGTGATCAAACCCAACACCAGCCTGAGGGGGGCGGTGGCTACGAAGTCCAGTGGAGTCAAAGGAATGAGAAAAGACAAGTTAAGAGAGAAAGTGGGACCATGGGGCCAATGCTAGTATGGAGGTTGCAAAGGCCCTGAGCTCTGGGAGCCCACACTATTTATTGATGATCAAACAAAGAAACAGGTGGTGAGGATGTGGGGGTTGAAAGGAAGCTATGTATCAAGCGAATGAGCTACAGCTGTGATGGTTAGCATTTTCTTTGAAACATATGACTACTTGAGATAATGGGAGTGCTAGAAGCAAGGAGCCAGCAAGTCTAGACACAGTCCAGAGGCTATGATGGGTTTTAGACCCTGGACCCCAGACATATTCCAAGCCCTGCTTCAGCTTCTCTCCCAACACTCAGCTTTTCTCCCAATAATGAGTGTATCTCCAATGCCAGGTGCCCCTCTAGGCATTGTAGGTACAATGGGAACAGATGAAGTCTCTTTTTACTTGGAGCAGACATTGATTGAGCATGTTGCAGGCTGACATTTTCCTTGCTCTGCATTCAGTTGGATTCTCATACCCTGTGTGTCATGAGTGTCAATGTAGGTGAGGTAAACCTAGCCTTGGAAAAACATTAAGGCATGAAAGCGGTGAATTTTGCGGTGACTAAGAAAGCTATCTAGTGACTATTGGCACCTCAGCAGAGCCAACAACTTTAGAAGGAAGAAGGTAAGTTGCTGATGGCAGAAAATCAGTGGATGTCCTATTGTTACATAACAAATCACCCTAAAACTTAGTGATGTGAGGCAACACACTGAGTGATGTGGAATGACAGCCATCTTGGTTTTCTCACAATTTTATGGGTCAGAAGTTCAGAAAGGACTCAGCGGGGCAATTCTCATTTCATGCATTTGTCATCAGATATTGATTGGAGCTGTGGTCACCTGAGGGCTGATTGGGCTGGACATCCGAGAAGGTTCACTCAGATTGTTGGCTCTTGATGCTGGATGCCAACTGGGACCTCTTCAGGGGTTGTCACCTGGAGGACCTACATCTGGCCTCTCTTGCATGATGGCCTTAGAATAGCCAGACTTTTTACATGGTAACTGGCTTCCCTAGAGACAGCCTCCTAAGAGGACCAGATGGAATCTGCATGACCTTTTGTGACCCAGCCTTTGAAGTCACATAGCATATTTCAACCATATTTATTTGGTTAAAGGAGTCACAAGCCTGCTTAGATTCAAGGTAAGTGGACATAGGCCTAACTTCTCAATGAAAGGAATGTCAAAAAACTTTGAACCATGCCTTAAAACCGCCACAAATAGGTATTAGCCAAATCCTCACCCTCTTGTCAGTTCACTCTATGTATTGCTGAAGCCCTAGTATAAAATTAATGTTCCCACAGTGTTTTGAAAAGATTCATATTTTGGTCATGGTTGTAACATATTCAAGCTTTGAAGAGGGTGGCCGCTCCTATAACCTTTATGGAACTAAAATGTTCAGAACTATTGCTGCAATAATGATGTCTTACCAAAAGATAACAAAGTTATTTACATTTGCCAAATAATTATCTAATTCCTGGCCAACATGGTGAAACCCCATCTCTACTAAAAATACAAAAATTAACTAGGCATGGTGGCTCCTTCCTGTAGTTCCAGCTACTCAGGAAGCTGAGGCAGGAGAATCAGTTGAACCTGGGAGGTTGCAGTGAGCAGAGATCGCGCCACTGCACTCCAGCCCTGGAGACAGTAAGACTCCACCTAAAAAAAAAAAAATTAAATGCAATGGGAAAATATTAAACAGCTGTTATTTATATTCAGCAGAAACAGTGGTGAAATAAACTTAATTACCGCTATAATCAATCACTTTATTATTCCTCCCATCAATTATCATTCAATCCCTCCGTTTTCCTAAAGCTTTCTGCCCAATGTGATATGAGCTTCCCTGTGTCTGAACCATTCCTGTCTCTTTGATCAACAGTGCAGTCAAGTAAATGCTGAAGCAATGTCTGTCACGTCACAGATCTAGACTGCTAGATTTGCAAGTCTGTCATATCAAAGATCTAGACTGCTAATTGGTGTCTCTGCTTTTAATTCCAGCATTTCTGGTTCATTTTGCCTTTATTTTTTTGGTTTGTTTTTCCCTAGACACCTCTAGGTTTCTCCCGGTATTTAAAAGAGGGAGGCAATGGAGTCTGACTCCAGTGCTCATATTCTTGGTCTGCACACTCTTCTGCCTCCCATTATCTTAGCTTGCTTCCCTTTCAGATCCAGCTTCTCTCAAAGAGCAGCTTCATTTCTTCCCTCTGCCAGGAAACCTTCTGACCAGGGACTCCTGGCTCTTGGGTCCCATTAGTTCTTCTTAGTCACTTTAGCTAGGCCACCACGGGACCATCACAGGTCATTTTGCAGGCCAGAAACCTCACCCAACACCCACAAACGATACTAGTGACAATGTCTGAACACTTCACTCTTGTCAAGGAAACCAGGAGTTACCATCCAAAGGATAAGTCCCATGGACTTCCCACACACTTATGTAATAGTCTATGTCATTCCAGCTCATACGTGGATTGCTGACTTGTCAGTCAGCATCTCAAGGATGAGAATCATATTTTACACATTTCTGAGTCCTTTGTGTCAACATATATCTGAACTGTGTCCTCACCTCCTGTTGTTTGAATGAATTAATTAATGAATAAAATAGTATGGACAATTAGTTTTCAACAGTCCTGATAATCAAGGCCAGATATTTGGGTGTTATAGGGACTTCCTGTTTCCCTTCTATCAGAAAACATCTCGGCACCTACTGAATAGTTGTTGAATTTCCTACTGAAGGGTTAGATTTTGAAGAGCTGTTACCTGAAGTAGAACCCATCACCATCATCACTCTCCATGTCCCATCTAACTTTTTTCTGATTCTAAATCAAAGTAGGAAGAGAGAATACCTTGATCAGCAAACACCCTGAGCCAATTCATCCATGCCCAAGGCCCTGTTTCCCTGCTGCCCTTAGGTTAGCAAAACTGTGAGCTTAAGGTCATTGGGTCAGGGTCTGAGAAAGATGGTGAGGGACAAAGGGAGATAGATAGATAGATAGATAGATAGATAGATAGATAGATAGATAGATAGATAGAAAGAAAACAATGATTTACTTTTTCATTTCTTCCAGGGGTTACTGAGCTGAGATGTCCTGAAAGGAAAATCTAACAGCTCTGTCAGCCCCCTCCCAAGTGCCTAACCCTCAAGTATCCTTTCGGTTGTTTGCTGCCAGTCTATTTCTGTTGTGGTTCCAGCTCTGCAGGAAGCTGCTACCAGAGTCACCATGGGCCCACAGATTCCACTGACAGGCCCACCAGAGCATTCTGGAGGCTCCAGTTGCTGCCACAGCTCTGGGGGCTGCTGTGGTCCTGGGTCATGAAGACTACACAGTATCGGAGTTGGAGGAACCAGAGGACCAAGGACCTGCTCCCGTCTGGAGCCTCTCCTCTTCTCTGCCATGCCTAGGGCTGAGCTACCAAAGTGTTTTCTGAAGGATCTGAATGGGCCCAGCAAGCTAATTCCCTTTGCTTTCCAGAGCTCTGTGTTTATTCCCAACTCACGCTTCTGTCCTTGACCTTGTGACAGACTGCTCACCTCATTACCATACTAATATACAACCCCACTAAAAGGATTTTGTGAGTTGAGGGGTGTATGACCCACTTGTGTCTGTTCCTAAGATAGGCCTATGTACCCAATGTGGGGCAGCCCCCCGTAGGGCAAAGACAGGAACGCACTGGACAGAGGGTGCAATGAGAAAGCATAGCTTTATTCTTCACAACACAGGGATATTAAAGAAGGAGGGGAAACACTGAGACCAGCAGGATAAACCCCCTGGCGGAGTACTTGAAACTTATGAAGGAACATCTCAGTAGGAAAGAAGGGACAGGAGCAAAGAAGCACCAGGCTAGGGCTGGTTCCAGTCATTTTGGCACTTTCTTTTCTCAAATATTTCCACTTAATCTCGTGGTTCAGGTCAGCAGCAGCCCCCAGAACTGTGACCACAGCTGGAGCCCCCGCCTTGCTGACCACTTCCCCTGTCACAGGAGTTGGAGCTCTAGCGCCGGCAACAGTGGGACCTGCGGCATCTGTGGTGACTCAGGCAGCAGCCACCCTCGGAGCTGGGGCCACAGCCCCCAGAGCTTGGGGCACAGCCAGAGGAAGCTGGAGGCAGACACTGTGCTGGGCTTTTTGCAGGGCACTTGGGTGGAGGCTGGTACTGCTGCTGGTTCTGCTGGCAGGACATCTGGGCAGGAGGTCAGGGAGCCTGGGCAAAATAAAAGCAAAGCAAAATACCTGTCAATGCAGGTTTCAGGCCAGGGCCTCTTCATGCTTTGCTTTAATTGTGGATCCCTTTCTCTAAACTCAGTCTGCCCTCCAGCCAAGACCTGGGGAAGGGGAATGCAAAGGGATCTGAAGTTAAACCTGCCTGATACTGCCCCTTCCTCCGGCCCTCTCCCCTTCCTGGGAGGCAGCTGACACTCCTGGGTGGGCCTCTGGGGCTCCTGCGCACGCCCCGCGGGGCCAGTCACACCTCCGGATGCGAACAGCGCCTCCTGCAGGCGTCCCGTGAACACAACGCCCATGACCCTCCAGGGTGGCGTCTCTCTGGACGCCTGTGAGCGGAGGGTGTGAGGAGGCAATGCATCTCTGGGCACATGAGGAAGGGAGGGTCCAGAGGTCGCAGCATCGCGGAGCCCCTAAAGTGGCTTGCAGACTCGTCTGTCTTCCTCACAACCCCGCCCATCTCCCATCCCAGTCCCAGCCGGCTGGCCGCCCACCACAGCCTCTCTGCCGCCTCCACCCTGTCTGCTTTCTCCCCTCTCCTTGTTGAAGCACAGACGTGTTTGTGCAGCTCTTTCAGCCCAGTTCCTCGCGCCAGCTGGAGGCTCACCTGGTTTGGTGGAGGCAGGCGAAGGTTCTTCCTGAGGTGATTGTGGACTGAGGAACCTAGGGCCTCAGCCCTTTTATCCTGGGTATTATGATGCATAGCCCAAGCATGTGTCCTCCTTAGCTCCCCAAAGGGAGGGGAAGCACCACACGCTCCCAAGGACCAGGCTTTCAGCATATTCTTAAGGCGCATATTTTGAGGAATGACAAAAGGGAAGCAGGAAATCCCGATGACTGTCCAATCATCCACCGTTCAGGCCCCCTGGCTGCTGTTCCACTTTTTTTTTCTTCATTCAACTCACATGCTCCGAAGCCAGGGTACGTCCTTTGTGGGCCCTGGTAATATAGGGACAGACAGAGCACATTTCTCCTCTTGACTAGCTCATAGCTTCTCAGAAGGCCAGATGGACAACTGAGCAATTAAATCAGATCCTATGTGCTAAGCGACGCAGCACAAGTGTGCGCAAACACGGCAGGCCTGGGGTCACTGCCTTTGGGTGTCAGTCCCCATTGCTTTGTGGATTCCTTTGCATGGGTGATGGAATCAGCCGCTGTCCTGAGGTGTTGGCTGCACTGAGCTCACTGGACCTGGGTTGAGTAAGGGATGAAAGAATGGAGCTGGGGCCATGGCTTGAGAGGTAGTGCCTTCAGGGAATATAATGGCATCTTATAGGTGGCATAGGGCACTGTGGGGGGAGAGGAGTAGAGTGGAGGGAGGAGCTGATGGTATAAAAATGTGATCTCCATCTGTGGGGTCAACAGAAATCTCACTTAATGGGAAAAAAGGGGTATCCGTTTTTGGCTGTCTGTGTTTAATCCTATACTTTATGTTAGTAATTCATTAAAATTTCATTGAATTTGTTGATAATGATGAGGTTGATGGGGTTGTATGCATTTCACTTGATGAAAATCCGTGATAATGCTTGAAGTTTGTATATGATGAATTCATATAAATGGAATATTATTTCCCATTTGGTTTTACTTATATCTGTGATAAATTTATCAATTAATTCATCTCTAATAATACAATACAATATGCTATAGCCTCTAAATAAAAACCACTATCATGAATTTTAAAATAATCTTTATTATACTTTATATTCTTCCAAGGAAAATCGTCACAATTCAGACCATATTGAGTTTCTAATAATAATGAATTTAAATTATATTGTAATTTTAAGCAAAATGCTATTTTGATGAGAGAATATGAAAGCTTGAAGATGCTTGTTTTTGGCACAAAATACACTGCTAGAGGATATTAGTTCCTTCTTCCCCTTTGCCTGTCACTCCATTTTGAACAATTGCAATACCATGCATTCTTTTTTTTTTTTTTTTGAGACAGAG
>NW_012114810.1:3084739-3085231 GCF_000951035.1 Colobus angolensis palliatus
CTGATCTTCAACAAAATTGACAGAAATAAGCAATGGGGAAAGAACTATCTATTCAATAAATTGTGCTGAGATAATTGTCTAATCACACACAGAAGACAGAAACTGGACCCTTTCCTTGCACCATATACAAAATTCAACTCAAGATGGATAAATGACTTAAGTGTAAAATCTAAAACTATAAAAACCTTGGAAGACAACCTAGGCAATACCATTCTGGATGTAGGAATGGGCAAAGATTTCATGATGAAGATGCCAAAAACAATCACAACAAAAGCAAAAATTGACAAGTGGGATCTAATTAAATTTAAGAGTTTTTGAACAGTAGAAGAAACTATAACAGAATAAACAGACAACCTACAAAATGGGAGAAAATTTCTGCAAATTATGCATCTGACAAAGATCTAATATCCAGCAGCTATAAGAAACTTAAACAAATTTACAAGAAAGAAAAAACCATTAAAAAGTGGGCAAAGTGCATGAACAGACACTTTT
>NW_012114810.1:3086452-3096100 GCF_000951035.1 Colobus angolensis palliatus
AAAGACACATGCACACGTATGTTTATTGCGGCACTATTCACAATAGCAAAGACTTGGAATCAACCCAAATGTCCATCTGTGACAGACTGGATTAAGAACAGACACTTTTCAAAAAATTATATACATGCAGCCAGCAATCATATGGAAAAAAGTTCAGTATCATTGACCATTACAGAAATACAAATCAAAACCACAATGAGATGTCATCTCACACCAGTCGAAATGGCTACTATTAAAAAACCAAAAAATAACAGGTGCTGGCAAGGTTGCAGAGAAAAAAATGCTTATATTCTGTTGATGGGAGTGTGAGTTAGTTTAACCATTGTGGATAACAGTATGGTAATTCCTAAAAGAGCTAAAAACAGAACTACCATTCAACATAGCAATCCCATTACTGGGTATATACTCAAAGGAATATAAATTGTTCTACCATAAAGACACACGCACACATATATTCACTGCAGCACTATTCACAATAGCAAAGACATGGATTCAACCTAAATGCCCATCAATGACAGATTGAATAAAGAAAATATGCTACATATATACCATGGAATACAATGCAGCTATAAAAAATAATGAGATTATGTCTTTTGCAGGAACATAAATGAAGCTGGAAACCATTATCCTTAGCAAACTAATGCAGGAACACAAAACCGAATTTCACACATTCTCCCTTATAAGTGTGAGCTAAGTGATGAGAACACAAGGAGGGGAACAACAGACATTGGGGCTTACTTGAGGTTGGAGGGTAGGAGGAGAGAGGGGATCAGAAAAAGTAACTCTTGGTACTAGGCTTAGCACCATGGTGACAAAATAATCTGTACAATAAACCCCTATGGCATGAGTTTACCTATATAACAAACCTGCACATATTGCCCCAAACCCAAAATAAAAGATAAAAAGTAAAAAACTGGAGGAATCACATTATTTGACTTCAGTTACAGAGCTATAGTAACCAAAACTGCATGGTATTGGCATAAAAACAGACATATAGATCAATGGAATCAAATAGAAAATCCAGAAATAAATTCATATATCTACAGTAAACTCATTTTTTGACTAAGGTGTCAAGAATATACACTGAGGAAAGGACAGTCTCTTCAATCAGTGGTGCTGGAAAAACTGGATATCCATATGCAGAAGAATGAAACTCAACCACTATCTATGGTCATATAAAAAAATCAAATCAAAATGGACTAAGACTTGATGGACTTAAACCTGAAAATATGAAACCACTATAAGGAAACATTGGGAAAACTCTCTAGGACGTTGATGTGGGCAAAGATTTCTTCAGTAATATCCCAAAGCACAGGCAACAAAAGCAAAATGGACAAATTGGATCACATCAAATTAAAAAGCTACTGCACAGTAAAGGAATAATCAATGAAGTGAAGAGACAACCCACAGAATGGGAGAATATATTTGCAAACTATGCATTTGACAAGAGATTAGTGACAATATATAAAGAACTCAAACAACTCTATAGGGAAAAAGTCTAATAATCTGATTTTATTTCATTTATTTATTTTTTATTTTTGAGATAGAGTCTTGCTCTGTCACCCAGGCTGGAGTGCAGTGTCATGATCTCGGCTCATTGCAACCTCTGCCTCCCGGCTTCAGGTGATTCTCCTGCCTTAGCCTCCCCAGTAGCTGGGATTACAGGCCCATGCCAACACACCCAGCTAATTTTTGTATTTTCAGTAGAGATGGGATTTCGCCATATTGGCCAGGCTGGTCTCAAACGCCTGACCTCAGGTGATCCACCTGCCTTTGCCTCCCAAAGTGCTAGGATTAAAGGAGTGAGCCACCATGCCTGGCCTAATAATCTGTTTTTAAAAACGGGCAAAAGACCTGAATAGACATTTCTCAAAAGAGGATACACAAATGTCAAACAGGCATATGAAACAGTACTTATCAGTGCTTGTTAGAGAAATGCAAATTAAAACTGCAATGAGATATAATCTCACCCCAGTAAAAATGACTTTTATCCAAAAGACAGATAATAATGAATGCTGGAGAGGATGTGGAGAAAAGGGAATGCTACTGTTGGGAATGTAAATTAGTACAGTCACTATGGAGAACAATATGGAGGTTCCTCAAAAAGCTAAAGATATGACTACCATATGATCCAGCAATCCCACTGCTAGGTATTTCTCCAAAGGAAATGAAATCAGCATGCTGAAGATATATCGGTGCTTTTATATTTATTGCAGTACTAATCACAGTAGCCAAAAATTGGAAGCAACCTAAGTGTCTATCGACAGATGAATGGATAAAGAAAATGTGGTACATATATACGATGGAGCATTATTCAGCCATAAAAAGAAAGAGATCCTGTCATTTACAACAACATGGATGGAACTGGAAGATGTTATGTTAAGTGAAATAAGCCAGGCACAGAAAGACAAACTTCTCATGTTTTCACTCATTTGTGGAATGTAAAAATTCAAGCAATTGAATTCACGGACATTTTATATACCGTTAGATGTAAAAGAAGAGAAGACTTGCTTTTGGAAATGGAAGAGTAGGTTACTTTATACAAAATTTCCATAGGGAATAACTGTAAAAGCTAGAAAAGACAAAATAAAGTACCTGTCTAAATATGTCATCAACCTATCAATTCAGTGAAGATTTTTGGAACCAAATTCTAAAAAGCAGAGAAGCCATAAGACAGCCTAGAATGTAACACAACTTTTCTCTTGATACATTTGCCATTTCTGAAAAGCTGTAGCTGGAAGTTGAGAATGTGAGTACATCTTTCAGAAAATTCATCGGGGTCAGGGAGGAGGGAGGACAAAAATTAGAACTCAGGGCTGTCAAGACGGAGGGGTTCTGGTAAACACTCCAGGATTTGGTTGGAGCCAGAAGGGCTATAAACTATGAATGAGGAGAATCAGAAAAAGAGCATCCTGGCAGGGTGCAGTAGCTTATGCCTGTAATCCCAGCACTTTGGAGGCAAAGGTGAGAGGGTCACTTGAGCGCGGGAGTTGGAGTCTAGCAACATGGTGAAACCCCGTTTCTACTAAAAAAGCAAGAATTAGCTGCAAAAATTAGCCAGGTGTGGTGATATGTGCCTGTGTTCCCAACTACTTGGGAGGCTGAGGCAGGAGAATCATTTGAGCCTGGGAGGTGGAGGTTACAGTGAGCCGAGATCACAACAATGCACTCCAGCCTGGGTGACAGAGCAAGACTCTGTCTCAAAATAAATAAATAAATAAATAAAAATAAAAAATAAAAAATAAAAAATAAATCCTGCAATTCTGCAAAGAGACTGAAGCCAGCCTTTGAATGATCTTAGTCCCTGATCAGATTAATATTACCTGGGAGTGTTAGTGCACCTAGCCTAGATACTTACTAGAAAGAAAATAAAATCAACATTTAGAGACTAAATGACTTCTGTAAATTTTTCACATAGAGCTCTATAATTAATGAAAAAAAACCAAATATGTTTTTAAAAATCTGACTACGAAAAATAAGAGAAAGCAAGCAATGCAAACAGACCACAGGATATCTAGCTAGTATAGTTATGAGATACAGATTTGAAAATATCTGTGATTTGTATGCTGAATAAATTAAAAGGCAAGGTGGAAAACTTACCCAGAGATCTAGAAATTCTAAAGGTAACAACATGGAAGTCTAGACCTGAAAAATTAATAACCAAAATTAAGAACTGGGTAGAGAGGTTAAATAGCAGACTGAGCACTACAGAAGAGATAATTAGCAACTGTGAGCTTGGACAGAAGAAAATATTGAAGCAAGGGAAGACAAACACTGGAAAATACAAAAAAAGCATACAAATATATATGGACTATAGTGAAATGTCTAATATCTAGATAATAATACTTGGAATCCCAGAAGAGAGACAACAGAAATAAGCAGTATATGAAGAGATAATCCCTCTAAATTTTGACAAACTGACCAAAGATATCAAACCACAGGTTCAAGAATGATTAGACATCCCATGGACAAATTTCTTCTACTATTAGTGCTTGGGGATCCACCTGAGGCCTGGTGTTTCTTGTACTCCTTCTTGTCAAGCTCTGAACTCCTTCCTGGTGAGATGCTGAAATCTTGATTGGCCTCTCAGCGTCTTAGCCACCGCTTTCACTTTCAGCATTCACAAATGGCTGCATGTCCCAAATACCTGGCCCACCCTGCTTGAATCCCCTCTGTTTCCAGGTCTTGTCATCAATCTCTTTTCACTGCCTTGGAATAGGCTTGTGAGATAAAATATAAGACTCCCAGTTAAATTTAAACAAAAGATAAACAACAAATATACTATATAGTATTGGAGATTTATATTGAAAAGCTATTGTTTATCTGAAATTTACATTTAATTGGGTGTCTTGTATGTTTATTTGCTAAATCCAACAATCTACCTTAGTGCCTCTTCTGTGCCTTCAAAGGAGTTTAGAAACATATTGTCCACATTTTTTAGCTGTTCTTATTGGGAAGCTAAAACAACCTAGTTGGCTATTGCTGGGAGAGAAATTGCTGAGTTTTAAAAGATAACTTAATTGAAGTATTATGTGTATAAAGCAAAGCACACAATCATTGTATACAGCTTGATGCTTTTTTTCAAAAAGGTAACACACTTATGTAACAACACCCAGATCAAGAAAGAAATGATTACCAGCATCTTAGAAGCTCTCCTTGCTCCCCTTTCAAATTACCATGATTCCCATCCACACCAAAGGTAAACTGTTATCCTGATTTTTAACAGTATGGCTTAATTTTGCCTGTTTTTGAACTTTATAGAAATGAAACCATATGCTAAGTGCTCTTTTGCACCTGGTTTCTTTGCTCAGCATTATGTTTATGAGACTCATCCATAGTATTGTGTGAGGTTATAGTTTGTCAATTTTTATAGTGATATAGTGTTTAACTGGGTAAGCATTCCACACTTAATTCTCTGATTAAAGGATATTTGGTCAGGTTTCAGTTTTTTTGTTTATTACAAGTAGTTCTGCCATGACCGTTCTTAAATATGCCTTTGGTACACATACGTGTGGATTTTGGAGGATTATATTGTGGAATAGGTCACAAGTTGTGCATATGCTCAGTTTTAGTAGACACTACCAGGTAATTTTTTAAAGAGTCTGTATGAGAGTTATTGCTCTGTATTCTTGGAAATCCTTGGCATCATTTGTGTCATCATGTTACCCATTCTTAGTGTTTGTCTCAATGGTAGCCAGAATCTGCCTTGCGTCCGTGATGGGTCTTGGGCAGGAGAGAGGTGGTGTAGGCTGTTCTCACTGAGAAGGTACTCTTTCTTATTAGCCAACTCCCTTCAGTCCTACATAGACTGTCTTGGGTTATCTTACTATATACTCCCACAGTCCACATTTTGTAGTAATTTCTTGCATAATTGGCTGCTTTAGCCATGAGTTTATTACCTCCATGAGCACAGAGACTAAAATTGTTTTGTTTATCTGCAATAGTTTAAATGTTCCCTCCAATACTCACATTGAAATTTGGTTGCCATTGTAACAGTGTTGAAAATTTGGGCCTTTCAGAGGTGATTGGGCCATGAGGGCTGCACTGTCATGAGTGGATTGGTGCCATTGTCATGGGAGTGGGCTAGTTGTTGCAGGAGTGGGTTCCTGATAAAGGAATAAATTCAGTCCCCATTTTCTCTCTGTCTCATATATTCACTTGGTCTTCTGCCTTCTGCCACAGAATAACCCTTACCAGATACTAGCTCCATGCTCTTGGACTTCCCAGCCTCCAGAGCTGTAAGCCAAATAAACTATTGTGTTTAAATTATCCAGTCTTTTTTTCTTTCCTAACTTTTATTTTAGGTTTAGGAGTACATCTGCAGGATTGTTATATAGGCAGATTGCATGTTGTGGGGGTTTGGTGTACAGATTATTTAGTCACCCAGGTAATAAGTATAGTAGCTGAGAGGTACTTTTTTTGATTCTTTCTCTTCTCCCAGTCTCCATCCTCAAGTAGGCTCTGGTGTCTGTTGTTGCCCTCTTTGTGTCCATGTGTTCTCATTGTTTAGCTCCCACTTACAAGTGAGACACACAAAAAATTAACTAGTGCTTGGTAGTCTGTCATGGCAGCAGAAAATAGACTAAGAAGTCACTTAATAATTTCTGGCATAAATTTGGCACTCAATAAGTAACTATCAATGAACAAATGGATGATATTTTATTGTGAATCCCCCACTAAAATTTTTTAGAAATATATTTACTATTTAAAGTAGCTGCCCCCTTACGTTGATGATGTTTAAGATGACAAAGGTGGTGATATTGACAAAAACCCCATGTCTAGGTGCCATCTTATGATGTGGTTGTGGGATTAGAGTGTTTAATTGGCAATCTTAACCATAGAAATGTGCATTTTCCTTTATATCTTCCTTTTTTTTTTGCCCCACTAGCAAAACACTAACAATTAGTATGAGTGTCTCCCATGTATGGTCTGCTGTACGTTACTGGAGAGAAGCTTCTGAAGGGACTCATGGCAACCAATTGACCAATCAGCATATCTTCTCCTTGGCTCTGTACTCAGGTCTGTGCTATAGCTGGGTGACTGAAACAGTTTAGTGGGTCTTGATTTCTGCCTTCAGTGGGCTTCGACTAATTGGAGACAGTAAATTTTTATTTAATTAAAATTAAAAGGGAGGAAGGTTTTCAAGGCCCAAGGATAGCATGAGTTTGTACCTGAAGGCAGTAGGATGAAAGGTGTGCTCTGGTACCAATAAGCAGGGGTGTCAATAATAGTATCTGGGTAGCAGGATATGTGGGAGTGATTATTAATCTATTCTTTCTATATTCCCATAGTTTCTAAATTATTTTTACAATTTTAAAGTTGATTGAAAAAGAATCCTAAATGGTTACTGTTGCAGTACGGAAGGTTTTTTTTTTATTTTGGTTGGAGTGAGCTCATCTGAAGAATGGCCACCCAACCAGTTATTTTTCTAGTTCAGGAGATAGGCAAAGGCCAGTCTGTGGCATGTGCAGTGGCATAGGGAGGAGCAGATAACTGTATCACATGCAGAATCACTCTGTTATCAGAATCTCAGTCCAATCTGGGTCTGGAATTTTCTCTACATAGACTCTTCTCAGTTTGACACTAGGGAACGTTGTCTTTATTTCCCTGTTGGTACTTGAGCCATTTCCCCAACATTTTCCTGAGTCACAGGCCCTCTGATGGCCAGAGGATTAAGCTTGGAAAGGAAGCAGATATTCTGGATGGATCTTGAGGGCTGTGGGTGTTCTAAAAATGTATTCTCAGCTCTCACCTGTTCTTGGACCGTGGCAAGCAAGAAAAGCAACAAGGGTAATGGCCTTCAGCTATGGCCTCCTGTGGTGGGTATGATTGTTGAGTAAGTCCAAATGGAAACAAGACATTGGTTCAGCTTCCTAGTCTAGACTTTCTGGCAACCCAGACTCGCTTTTCACAGCAAAACATCAGCAGCAACAACAACAAATAATTATACAGGCTTCATTTTAGGACAGTCTCTGCTGTTAGCATGTTACATATATTAACCCATTTAACTCACAACAACTCTTCAAGGAAGACATTATTATTATCTTTTCCATTTTACAGATGAGTAATCTCAGGCTCAGAGAAGTTCACACAGCTAGTAAGTGGCAGGACTGGAATTCAAACCCGAAGTTTGGTTCAAAGTCTATGCTCTTAACTACCAGGTAATAGGCCAGACTAGACAGAGACACATAGGCATCTGGATGAACTCATTTTACGGGTCATTTCAATCTGGTATTGTGTAAATATATATTCAACAGAGATTGAGAAGAGAGATTGAGCTCTGTAATAGGAGAAGGTTTAAGCAAAAAGATGTATCACCAGTTGGCAAAATAAAATTCTACAGTTAACTGGATTTACTCTATAGGTATATTTTGAAGATATGGTGGGTTCAGTTCCAGACCACTGCAATAAAGCAAATATTGCAATAAACCAAGTCAAATGAATTTTTTGGCTTCTCAGTGCATGTGAAAGTTATGTTCACACTATACTACAGTCTATTAAGTGTGCAATAGCATTACATTTAACAAATAATGTGGATAACTTAATTAAAAATACATCATTTCTAAAAAAACACTATAACGTGAGCCTTCAGTGAGTTATAATATTTTTGCTGATGGAGGGTCTTGTCTTGATGTTGATGGCTTCTGACTGATCAGGGTGGTGGCTGCCAAAGGTGGGGTGGTTGTGACAATTTTCTAAAATAAGACAACAGTGACATTTGCTGCATAGATAGACTCTTTCTTTCACAAAAGATTTCTCTGTAGCATGTGATGCTGTTTGATAACATTTTACTTACAGTGGAACTTCTTTCAAAATTTGAGTCAAACCTCTCAAACCTTGCTGCTGCTTTATCACAAAGTTCATGTAATATTTTAAATCCTTTGTTGTCATTCAGTAATGTTCACAGTATCTTCATCAGGAGTAGATTCCATGTCAAGAAACCACTTTATTTGTTCATCCATAAGAAGCAACTCCACATCCATCCAAGTTTTAGCATAAGATTGCAGCAATTCAGTCCCATCTTCTGATTCCACTTGTTTTTCTCTTTCTATTTCCATCATGTATACAGTTACTTTCTCCACTGAAGTCTTGAATCCCTCAAAGGTATCCATGAGGGTTGGAATCAAATTCTTCCAAACTCTTGTTCATGTTGTTATTTTGACATTGTCCTATGAATCATGAATTTTTTTAACAGTATCTAGAATGGAGCATCCTTTCTAGAAGGTTTTCAATTGATTTAGCTCAGACCCATCAGAGAAATCGCTGTCTATGGTAGCTATAGCCTTACAAAATGTGTTTCTTATATAATAATGATGCTTAAAAACTGAAATTGCTTCTTAACAATAGATCAAACCAGCCACAAGATTTCCTTAAGCCAAAACCTATTCCAGAGCAAAGCCCTAACTCTCTTCAATTCCATGAAGGCTGAGAAATGTGAGGAAGCTGCTGAAGAAAAGTTGGAAGCTGACAGAGGTTGCTTCATGACGTTTAAAGAAAGAAGCCATCTTCAAAACCTAAAGTGCAAGGTGAAGCTGCAGCAAGTGATCCAGAAGATATAACATGGACTTCGTAACAGTTGTTGTCTTAGCAAGCATTAAAACAAGATTAATCTTGTACATCTCTATCAGAGCTCTTTGGTGAATAGGTGCATTGTGAATGAGCAGTAATATTTTGAAAGGTATTCTTTGTTCTGAGCAGTAGGCCTCAAAAGTGGGCTTAAAATATTCAGTAAACCATGCTGTAAACACATGTGCTGCCATCCAGGCTTTGTTGTTCCATTGTATAGAGCACAAGTATATTAGATTTAGCATAATTCTTAAGGGCTCCAGGATTTTTGGAATTAAAATTGAGCATTGACTTAGATTTAATGTCAAGAGTTGCGTTAGTTCCTACCACAAGAGTCAACCTTTCTTTGAGATTTAGCATTGATTTCTCCTCTCTAGCTATCGATGTCCTAGATGACATCTTCTTCCAATATAAGTCTGTTTCATCTACATTAAAAATCTGCTGCTTAGTGTATTCACTTTTATCAATTATCTTAGTTATATCTTCTGGATCACTTGCTGCAGCTTCTGCATCAGCCCTTGCTGCTTCACCTTGCACTTTAGGTTTTGAAGATGGCTTATTTATTTATTTATTTATTTATTT